>NC_090371.1:169362488-169662488 GCF_036365525.1 Heterodontus francisci | reverse complement strand
AGTAAGAGTCAAAATTCAGTGATTGTTACTCTTGTTACATCTTTAGGCTTTATCCAAATATTTCTCTTGTGATCAACAACAGAAACCACTCCTTTAAACAAAACCTTGCTCACTACAAACCAGAATGTGACTTTATACACACAGTATTTGGTCATCCTAAGTCACCTCTAAGTCTGCCAAATGATGCTTCACCTCCCGAAGGACGTGGATGAGCTTTCCGGACGTCGATGGTGGGCACTGAGGAAATGGCTTATTACCTGCACCAGCTTCCTCCCCCCCCCCCCCCCTTTACCCCCCTTCCACCACCCCCCCGTCCCCTTCCCTGCTCCACCCTCTCAGCTCACCCCCTCACAACCCCGTCCCAGCCCGCCCCCCCCTCGCACCATCTTCACCCCTCACCCCCTTCCCCTGCACCCCCCACCCCCTCCCTCTACCCCTCCCCCTTGCATCCCCTCCTCCCACCGGCACCATCCTACACCTGTGTAGGGCCCCAACAACCCCACTGCCTTGTGGGCGTCTCGGGAGAGACCAAGGCTAAGGGAGTAAACCCTAACAGATAATCCGGAGCGGAACCCCGTAGGCGGTCATGTGTCACCTTTGGCATGTTTCCGGCAGTTCCTGCAGCCATACTGGTGCCAAACGTCGTGTCCTGCACTCCTTTGGACCCCACCAGAAAGGCCGAGAGGGGGGTTTTGACGACTGGGCAACCCTCAACCTCCATAAATTTGCCCAGGCACGCGCCATGGAGAGGTCACTCCATAGTTGCCTCACAGCGACTAAAACAACACGGAAGGCAGCAGTTACGGGTTATAAGTCCAGATAAATTGGCGTAGAAACTGGGCGCCACAGGTTGCCTTTGTCGGTGGGAGAGGTCATTGCACCTCACTGGACAGCTACCGCCCGCCTCAAACCGGGCAGCCCCCGGTCAATAAGGTTCTGTCCCGCCACAGTCTGCCTGCTTCAATGGGTGCTTGGAGCTCAGGGTCATTGCCCGAAAGGTGGACTGATACACCGCACCAAACAACATGAAAAAAGGAAAGAAGGTACCAGCCCTTCGCTTTGCAAGCTGGAACGTCAGAACTATGTGTCCTGGCCTGTCGGAAGACCTTACACAAATCAACGATTCTCGGAAGACCGCCATCATTAACAACGAGCTCAGTAGATTCAATGTGGACATTGCAGCACTTCAGGAGACTCGCCTCCCCGCGAGTGGCTCTCTAGCAGAGCAAGACTACACCTTCTTCTGGCAGGGCAGGGATCCTGAAGAACCAAGACAGCATGGAGTGGGCTTCGCCATCAGAAACTCCTTGCTCAGCATGATAGAGCCTCCCTCAAATGGCTCGGAACGCATACTGTCCATCCGACTGCTCACCACCTCTGGTCCAGTACACCTACTCAGCATCTATGCTCCAACACTCTGCTCCCCACCTGAAGCTAAAGACCAGTTCTATGAACAACTCCATAACATCATTAGCAGCATCCCCAACACCGAACACCTATTCCTGCTGGGGGACTTTAATGCCAGGGTTGGGGCCGACCATGACTCATGGCCCTCCTGCCTTGGGCGCTATGGCGTTGGAAGGATGAATGAGAACGGGCAGAGACTGCTTGAGTTGTGTACCTATCATAACCTCTGCATCACCAACTCGTTCTTTCACACTAAACCCTGTCACCAGGTTTCATGGAGGCACCCAAGATCGCGTCGTTGGCACCAGCTAGACCTCATTGTCACAAGGCGAGCCGCCTTAAACAGTGTTCAAATCACACGCAGCTTCTACAGTGCGGACTGCGACACCGACCACTCCCTGGTGTGCAGCAAGGTTAGACTCAGACCAAAGAAGTTGCATCATTCCAAGCAGAAGGGCCACCCGCGCATCAACACGAGCAGAATTTCTCACCCACAGCTGTTACAAAAATTTCTAAATTCACTTGTAACAGCCCTTCAAAACACTCCCACAGGGGATGCTGAGACCAAGTGGGCCCACATCAGAGACACCATCTATGAGTCAGCTTTGACCACCTACGGCAAAAGTGCGAAGAGAAATGCAGACTGGTTTCAATCTCATAATGAAGAGCTGCAACCTGTCATAGCCGCTAAGCGCATTGCACTGTTGAACTACAAGAAAGCCCCCAGCGATTTAACATCCGCAGCACTTAAAGCAGCCAGAAGTACTGCACAAAGAACAGCTAGGCATTGCGCAAACGACTACTGGCAACACCTATGCAGTCATATTCAGCTGGCCTCAGATACTGGAAACATCAGAGGAATGTATGATGGCATGAAGAGAGCTCTTGGGCCAACCATCAAGAAGATCGCCCCCCTCAAATCTAAATCGGGGGACATAATCACTGACCAACGCAAACAGATGGACCGCTGGGTTGAGCACTACCGAGAACTGTACTCCAGGGAGAATGCTGTCACTGAGACTGCCCTCAATGCAGCCCAGCCTCTACCAGTCATGGATGAGCTGGACATACAGCCAACCAAATCGGAACTCAGTGATGCCATTGATTCTCTAGCCAGCGGAAAAGCCCCTGGGAAGGACAACATTACCCCTGAAATAATCAAGAGTGCCAAGCCTGCTATACTCTCAGCACTACATGAACTGCTATGCCTGTGCTGGGACGAGGGAGAAGTACCCCAGGACATGCGCGATGCCAATATCATCACCCTCTATAAAAACAAAGGTGACCGCGGTGACTGCAACAACTACCGTGGAATCTCCCTGCTCAGCATAGTGGGGAAAGTCTTTGCTTGAGTCGCTCTGAACAGGCTCCAGAAGCTGGCCGAACGCGTCTACCCTGAGGCACAGTGTGGCTTTCGTGCAGAGAGATCGACCATTGACATGCTGTTCTCCCTTCGTCAGATACAGGAGAAATGCCGTGAACAACAGATGCCCCTCTGCATTGCTTTCATTGATCTCACCAAAGCCTTTGACCTCGTCAGCAGACGTGGTCTCTTCAGACTACTAGAAAAGATCGGATGTCCACCAAAGCTACTAAGTATCATCACCTCATTCCATGACAATATGAAAGGCACAATTCAACATGGTGGCTCCTCATCAGAGCCCTTTCCTATCCTGAGTGGTGTGAAACAGGGCTGTGTTCTCGCACCCACACTTTTTGGGATTTTCTTCTCCCTGCTGCTTTCACATGCGTTCAAATCCTCTGAAGAAGGAATTTTCCTCCACACAAGATCAGGGGGCAGATTGTTCAACCTTGCCCGTCTAAGAGCGAAGTCCAAAGTACGGAAAGTCCTCATCAGAGAACTCCTCTTTGCTGACGATGCTGCTTTAACATCTCACACTGAGGAGTGCCTGCAGAGTCTCATCGACAGGTTTGCGGCTGCCTGCAATGAATTTGGCCTAACCATCAGCCTCAAGAAAACGAACATCATGGGGCAGGACGTCAGAAATGCTCCATCCATCAATATTGGCGACCACGCTCTGGAAGTGGTTCAAGAGTTCACCTACCTAGGCTCAACTATCACCAGTAACCTGTCTCTAGATGCAGAAATCAACAAGCGCATGGGTAAGGCTTCCACTGCTATGTCCAGACTGGCCAAGAGAGTGTGGGAAAATGGCGCACTGACACGGAACACAAAAGTCCGAGTGTATCAGGCCTGTGTCCTCAGTACCTTGCTCTACGGCAGCGAGGCCTGGACAACGTATGCCAGCCAAGAGCGACGTCTCAATTCATTCCATCTTCGCTGCCTTCGGAGAATACTTGGCATCAGGTGGCAGGACTATATCTCCAACACAGAAGTCCTTGAAGCGGCCAACACCCCCAGCTTATGCACACTACTGAGTCAGCGGCGCTTGAGATGGCTTGGCCATGTGAGCCGCATGGAAGATGGCAGGATCCCCAAAGACACATTGTACAGCGAGCTCGCCACTGGTATCAGACCCACCGGCCGTCCATGTCTCCGCTATAAAGACGTCTGCAAACGCGACATGAAATCGTGTGACATTGATCACAAGTCGTGGGAGTCAGTTGCCAGCATTCGCCAGAGCTAGCGGGCAGCCATAAAAACAGGGCTAAATTGTGGCGAGTCGAAGAGACTTAGTAGTTGGCAGGAAAAAAGACAGAGGCACAAGGGGAGAGCCAACTGTGCAACAGCCCCGACAAACAAATTTCTCTGCAGCACCTGTGGAAGAGCCTGTCACTCCAGAATTGGCCTTTATAGCCACTCCAGGCGCTGCTTCACAAACCACTGACCACCTCCAGGCGCGTATCCATTGTCTCTCAAGATAAGGAGGCCCAAAAGAAAGAAAAAAGAAGAATTTGGTCATGTATCAGTGCACATAGGTGAAACAGCAATACTTATTACTGGATATGACACACGGCCTTATCACCTAGAATTCTGGTTGCAAAATAATAAAAACTCTTAACAAACGATTAAAAGTAACAAACAGCAATGAAGTTATGTAACAGTTTGTATCAGTTTTAATTTGTGCTCCCTCCTTGGGTTGAACTTCCTTTTCCCGCTGCCGCTCTGCAAAACAAATGGCGGCCTGCACACACTGGCTGCACGCCACCACGCGGCGGTTTATTTAAATATGCGGGGGGGGGGCCCCCTCCCATTCACGTGGCAGGGGCGGGCTCTGCAATGCGTGAATGATGTCAGCTGCCTCTGCACAGGCGCTGGCTCCATTTTAAAGGGCTGCCAGACCTGCACGGTTGAACCCCGTACTCCCCCACCCCCCAATACACTGGAAATAAATTTCTGACCCATACCCTCCCCAATACAATGAAAATAAATGGCTGCCCCATTTCTACCCCCCCCCCAGCAAAAAACACTTACATTAAACACTTGACCTTTCCACTCCTGCACAACTGCACAAAGTGCAGAAGTCACCTCTCTTCCCCCCCCCCCCCCCACCCCGCTACACTAGAAGTGCAGAGTTGATACCCTCCACTACACTAACAATCCTAAATTCCACCCCCCCACTTCCTCACCTCGATGGCGCATGCGTGCCACCCGTTGCACGGAAGATCCTGGACAGCCGGTAAGATTGCGGGGAATTGTAGGTAACTGTATTTGTGAGGTTTATTTAAATATTTAAAGTCAGGTCCTGCTGCCGAGTGGCAGGGGTGGCCGCCACAGAGCCTCGCTGCTGCCAGGAAGATTGGGCCTGGCAATCCCAGCGTTGGGATCTATGGTAGGCCGCTGCCACTTTCCGGCCCCCTGTCACGGAGCACCACGTTGGGAGCTCAACAAAATTCAGCCCCCTGTGTGCAAAGTTGTAACAAGACATAAAAGGAAAATTAACATAGGGACAGGATTACTCACAGATAAGCAAGAAAAAACTCTCAATGGCAGAAATATTGAATAACTACTTTGCCCCAGTTTTTTCTAAAGAAGAGAATGAAATAGATGCTTCAGATCAGCATATAAAGAATATTAATATTAAAAGGATAAAATAATTGACCAACTAACAAACTTAAAAGATAAAAACCTTGGGTCTGGTGATATACACCCACATGTACTCAAGGACACTAGAGAGGAGGTAGAAGCAGTAGTTTATATATACAAAAGTTCCATACAAGAGGGGGTAGTGTGATAGGATGTTATACTACAGAAAGCTTGTCATTGAAGGATTATGCTAGAGCCAATCTTTACTCAGTCTTGCATTTATTTTTCAAAGTAAAAAGATTGCAAACATGCAGCTCCTCACTCAAACCTTCAGCCAGTTTCAGTAAGTGTCTCCTTGTATCTACATTCAAATAAGACCATAATTAACACCCTCCACCTGTGTATGATTAAAAACAATTAACAGCAGACAGCAGATGTTCCTGTACCAAAAAGGAGATAGCACTAAATCTGGGAACTGTAGACCAATCAATTTAATGGCAGTGATGGGAAAGATACTGGATTTTTTTCTTAAAAGAAGTGATAGAAGAGCATCTAGAGACAGAAAATATCATAAAAGAATGCATGGATTCCAAAAGGCTATGTCATGCGAACTGATCTGATAGAACTTTTTTGAAGAGGTAATGGATAGCATAGACATGTTTAATACAGTAGATATCATAATCCTTGGATTTTCAAAGGGCCTTTTGATAAGGTATAACAGAATTAGGGCATGTGTAATCAAGGGCCAAAGAGCTGAATGGATAGCAAATTTGCTAAAACAAAAAAACAGAGAGTAGGGTGCAGGGTAATTAATCATTTGGAGGAAGGTAGAAAGTGGAGTTCTGGAAGGATTGGTGCTGGGACCACTGTTATTCATAACTTACATTGATGATTTCAGTTTAGGAATAAATTCCTCTGAATCAAACATTACAGATACCAAACTTGGGTAGGTGTAGCTAACACTGATGAAGAATGTAAGATAATACAAGAATACATTAAAAAAAAACTTACAGACTGGGCAATTAAGATGCAAATGAACTTTAACATAGGTAAATGAGAGGTAATGCAGTTTGGTAGGAAAAATGGACACATCACCTATACCTTATGTTGCGACCAGGTGAGAAAGAGTTCTAGGGGTTCCCTTTCAGCCCTCACCTTGTCTTACCATAACGGTTTTATTTTTAATCACACTGTGTTTTGCGCTCCCCCTTGGTGAATCCTTGTTCACCACTTTCCAATTATAAGGCAAAGAAATGAGCACAAACAGGCTTTCTTAGGCTTAAAGAAAAAAGGTGAAATTTATTTAAACTTAAACTCTAATTCGGTTAATGCCTACGGATCCAGGCGCGCCCGGGCTAGCATGCATACGCAATATACTTATGCAAATAGGGACAGAAAAGACCAGAAGAAAAATAAAGTGGAGAGGTTTGAGGCAATATCTGAAGAGTTTCTTGTTACAGTGCTTCGAGTTCCATGTAGAGTCCTTTTGTAGATAGTTCTTGTAGATAATTCTTGCTTTTCGCTGGGGCCCTGTACTCTTCTTAAACCTTTTTCACTGTAGGAGACTTTTCTCTCTTAGAGTTCATGTGTCTTCAATGGATTCCAAAGCTGGTGAAAGAGAGATGGGAGCAGACAGGAGAGAGATGTTCTCAAACCAGGAGCCAGGATCTTTCTGTCTTTAATTTTCTCCAATTAAAAACACTGCAACAGCCAGTTAGTCATGTGACTAAACTGGTCTGACCACGTCCGTTCGGTGTATTGGGAGCAGGGACTTGTTCCTTTGTTCCAACACTGTCTGCTCATATGCAAAAATGTTTTTCCGGCTAGGGGCCTGGCAATTTCTTGTAGTAGGCCCTCTTTTCTTCCCAGCGGCAATTTGAAGTTTATTGTCCATGTGGCGAAATTAATGTGCCTCATTCTTGTCAGGTGGGGGCCTGCATGACACTTAGAAAATAAGAAACTGAATTGCATAGAAGAGCAAAGGGATCTACAGATAGAGATGAACAAATTAAAAGCAGCATTACAGGTTAACAAAATAATTGAATAGGCTAATAAAGTACTGGGATTTATTGCCACCACTTTCCACCCCACCAGCCTCCACAAACGAAGGATCGTCCTCCGCCATTTCCGCCACCTCCAACTTGATACCACCACCACATCTTCCTCTCCCCTCCCCTCTCAGCATTCCGAAGGGACCATTCCCTCCACAACGGCCTGGTTCACTCTTCTATCAACCTGACACCTCATCCACTTCCACAGCACCTTCCCATGCAATTGCAGGAGGTGTAACATCTACCCTTTTACCTCCTCTGTCCTCACCATCCAAGGCCCCAAACACTCCTCTTAGGTGAAGCAGCGATTTACTTGTACTACTTTCAATTTAGTATACTGTATTTGCTGCTCACAATGTGATATCCTGTACATTGGGAGACCAAACGCAGGTTGGGTGACCACTTTGCGGAACACCTCCACTCAGTCCGCAAGCATGACCCCAAGCTTCTGGTCGTCTGTCATTTTAATTCACAATCCTACCCTCATGCCCACATTTCTGCCCTTGGCCTGCTGCAGTGTTCCAATGAAGCTCAACGTAAGCTTGAGGAACAGCACCTCAGCTTCCAATTAGGCACTCGACAGCCTTCTGGACTCGACATTGAGTTCCACAATTTAAAATAAAGTTTTAAATTTTATTTTACTTTTTAACCATGTGTCTGTCTTAAATCAGATTTTTATGTTTTTGCTTTTGGACAGAGCTGTTCATTATTCTGCCGGTAACACTCTGGACTAATGCTTTGTCTTTTACTACAACTATTAGCACTCCCTTTGCTTTTATTCTGTGATATCTCTATCGTTAATCTCTCCTGCCCTCTGCCCTGTCACACACCTTCCCTTTTGTTCTTTTTCCCTCTTCCCTCCTTTCACTTGCTCAAAGCCCATTACATTTCTAACCTTTGCCAGTTCTGATGAAACGTCTCAGACCTGAAATGTTAATTCTGCTTCTCTCTGCACAGTTGCTGCTAGGCCTGCTGAGTATTTCCAGAACTCTCTGTTTTTATTTCAGATTTCCAGCATCCACAGTATTTTGTTTTTATTATTGTACTGGGATTTAGTTCTAGGAGTATAGAATTCAAAAGTAGTGAAGTTATGTTAAATCTGTACAGGACACTGGTGGACAGGGTGCATTGAAGTATTGTTCTGGTCTCCTTACTATAAAAAGGACATAGAAGCAGTGGCGACAGTGCAAAAACGATTGAGAAGAATTGAAAGATTACAGCTATTGGGAAAGATTGATCAGGTTGGGGCTATTTTTCTTTAGAAGACAGAAGACCTGATAAAGGTTTTTTAAATTATCATTGGGTTAAACAGGGTAGGTGCGGAGAGGATGTTTTCACTTGTGGGAGAATCCAAAACTAGAGGCCATAAATGCAAGGTAGTTACTAATAAATTTATTATTTTTTGAATTTATTTATTGGTACAGCACTGAAACAGGCCCTTCGGCCCACCAAGTCTGTGTCAACCATCAACCACCCATTTATACTAATCCTACATTAATCCCATATTCCTACCACATCCCCTCAATTCCCCTACCTACATTAGGAGCAATTTACAATGGCCAATTTACCTATCAACCTGCAAGTCCGCACCCGGTGGAAACCCACGCGGTCACAGGGAGAACTTGCAAACTCCACACAGGCGGTACCCAGAATCGAACCTGGGTCGCTGGAGCTATGGTGCTAACCACTGCGCCACTATGCCGCCCAAATCTAATAGGGAAATGATAATTTTTTTTGAGTCAGGGTGTAGTTAGAATGTGGAACTCATTACCACAGGAAGTAGTTGAGAAAAATACCTTAGATGCTTTCAAAAGAAAACTGGACGATTACCTGAAAGAAAAGCAAATAGAAAAATATGCTGAAAGGTTGAGATGAATGTAGATGGAATGGCAGTACACTGATGTGAAGTATTAACACCAGCACAGTTGGGCCAGATGGCCTGTTACTGTGCAGTATATACATAAGAACATAGAACCTAAGTACTAGGAGCTGGAGTAGGTCATTTGGCCCTTCGACCCTCCTCCGCCATTCAACAGGATCATGGCTGATCTTTTTCCTAAACTCCACCTTCCTGCGCTATTCTCATATCCTTTTATTCCCTTTGTACGCAAAAATCTATCAACCTCTGCCTCGGGTAGAGAATTCCAAAGATTCACAACCCTTTGAGTGAAGAAATATCTCCTCTTCTCTGCCCTAAATGGCCAACCCCTTATTCTGAGACTGTGATCCCATGTTCTAGATTCCCCAGCCAGGGTATTTTCTCAGCATCTAAGTGGACAACCCCCTTAAGAATTAGATTGTCTCTTATTCTTCTAAACTTCAGGGAATATAGGCCTAGTCTACTTAATCTCTTGTCATAGGACAATCCCCTCATCCAAGGAACCAGTCCAGTGAACATTTGTTGCACTCCCTCTCGGGCAAGTATGTCCTTCCTTCGGTAAAGAGCCTAAAGCTGCACACAGTACTCCAGGTGTGGCACTTTACTGTTATACTCCAATCCCTTTGTAACAAAAGCTGACATTGCATTTTTCTTCCTAATTGCTTGCTGTACCTGCATGTTAACTTTCTGTGATTCATGTACACGGACACCTGAGTGTAAACATTTCCCAGTCTCTCACCGTTCAAAAAAAAATTCTTTTTATTTTTCCTACCAAAGTGTATAATGTCACATTTCGTCACATTGTATTTCATCTGCCGTGTTTTTACCCACTCACCAACCTGTTTGTATCACTCTGCAGCCTCTTTGCATTCTCCTCACTGCTTACTTTCCCACCTAACTTTGTATATTCGACAAACTTGGATACTTCATATTCATTTCCCTCATCTAAGTCATTAATATAGATTGTAAATAGCTGTGGCCCAAGTACTGATCCTTGCGGTACCCCGCTCATTATAGCCTGCAAGCCTGAAAATCTCATGTTTATTCCTACGCCCTGTTTTCTGTCATTAACCAATCCTCATTCCATGCTTGTATATTACCTGAATCCCATGAGTCCTAATTTTGTCCAATAACCTTTTGTGTGGGACCTTATGGAATGTTTTTTGAAAATCCAAATACACCACATCCACTGGTTCCCCCTTATCCATCTTACTCGTTACATCTTCAAAAAACTCATAGCAGATTTGTCAAACAGGATTTCCCTTTCATAAATCCGTGTTGAGCCTGCTTAATCATATTATGATTTTCTAAGTGCTCTGATACCACATACCTGATAATAGATTCTAGCATTTTGCCTACTACTGGTGTTAGGCTAACTGGCCTAAAGTTCCCCTGTTTGTCTATTTCCCCCTTTCTTAAATAATAGGGTTATATTTGCTACCTTCCAATCCTTGGGAACTGTTCCTCAATCTAAGGAATTCTGGAAGTTCAAAACCAATACATCCTTTAACTTTGCAGCTACCTCGTTTAAAACCTCGGAATGCAAGTCATGAGGTCCAGGGGATTTGTCGCCACTTAGTCCCATTAATTCCTCCAATACTATCTCCTTATGCCGATTACTTTAAGTTCCTTATTCTTGCTATACCCTTGGTTCATCATTATTTCTAGAATGTTTATTGTGTCTTCTACTATGAAGACAGATGCAAAGTATTTGTTTAATGTCTGTCATTTCCTTATTCCCCATTATAATTTCACCTGTCTCTGTCTCTAATGGGCTCACATTTACTTTCAGTAATCTTTTCTTATTTACATTCCTATAGAAATGTTTACAATCTGTTTTTGTGTCTCTTGCTTGTCTACTCTCATATTCTCTTTTCTCTTTCCTGATCAATTTTTGGTTCTCCTTTGTTGAATTCTAAAATCCTCCCAATCCTCAGGCTTACTATTTTTGGCAACATTATAAACCTCTTCCTTTGATCTAATACTATCTTTACCTTCTCTTATCAGCCACAGTTGGACCACTTTTTCTGTGGGGCTTTTGTGCCTTAAAGGAATGTATATTTGTTGCAAATTATGTATTAGTTTTTTAATTGTTAGCCATTGTTTGTGTACCATCATATCTTGCAATGTAGTTTCCCAATCTACCTTAGCCAACTTGCCCCTCATACCTACATAGTTTGCTTTGTTCAGAGTTAAAACCTTAATTTTGGACTTGACTAAATCACTTTCAAACTCTATAAAATTCTATCATATTATGATTACTCTTCCCTAGATAGCCCTTTATGATGAGGTTATTAATTAAATCTTTCTCATTGCACAATACTAGATCCAAAATAGCATGTTCCCTAGTTGGTTCCTTGACATATTGATCTAGAAAACTATCCTGTATACATTCCATAAAGTCGTCTTCTAAAATTGTATTACTGCAGATTGGTTTTCCTAGTCTATATGAGGATTAAAGACCACCCCCCTCCCCCCCCCCCCCCCCCCCGCAATGATTACTGTATATGATGAAACAAAAAAAGAGGGTGTATGATGCATGTCAGGTGAATTCTTCAAGCGAGAACCAGGCCAAATACAAAGTTTAGAGGGGAAGTGAAGAGGAAAATAAGACAGCTAAATAGAGAATATGAGAATAGAATGGAAGTTAACATAAAAGGGTAACCAAAAATCTTCTACTGGCATGTAAATAGTAAATGGGTATAAGAGGCGGGGTGGGTCCCACTGGGGACAAAGAGGATGACTATATGCTTAGAGGCAAAGGGCAAGGCTAGAATACCTAATGAGTACTTTGTATCGGGGTTTAATATGGAAGAGGATGCTGACAAAATATTGGTAGAAGTGGAGATGGTAGAGGTTAAGAATAGGGTGAAAATTGATAGGCTGGGTGTACTGTAAAGGATTAATATGCTTAGATATACTGAATGGCTTGCATCCCAGGTACCC
Source organism: Heterodontus francisci (assembly GCF_036365525.1). NCBI lineage: Eukaryota > Metazoa > Chordata > Chondrichthyes > Heterodontiformes > Heterodontidae > Heterodontus > Heterodontus francisci. The sequence continues at coordinate 169,650,256 of NC_090371.1, read as the reverse complement.
TAAGGAATTGGGAGTGGAGATAATGGAAGGGCTTGCCCTAATCTTACGATCTTCCCTAGATATGGGGGAGGTGCCAGAGGATTGGAGAGTGGCAAATCTGACGCCCTTAATCAAGAAAGGATGTACCTAGTAACTATAGGACAATCAGTTTAACATCAGTGGTGGGCAAGGTTTTAGAAACAATAATCATGGAAAAAATCAACAGACGGAAGAGGTTTCAGTTCATTAAGGAGAGCAAGTACGGATTTGTAAAAGACAGATTGTGCTTGATTTATCTAATTGAATTTTTTGATGAACTAACAGAAATTTGATGAAGGAAAGACAGTGGATGTTGTCTATGGCTTTTAAGAAAGTGTTCGTCAGAGAATCACAGAAAAGGATAGTTAATGAAATTTAGGTTCATGGAATTGTGTTAGTGTCAGCTTGGATTTTTAAAAATGGCTTAAGGGCAGAAAACAATAAGTTGTGGTAAATGATTGTTTTTCATTCTGGAGGTTGGTAGTGGTGTTCCCCAAGGTTCAGTGCTAGGAGCACTTTTTTGATGTATATAAAAATGACTTGGATCTTGGAATGCAGAGTAAAATTTAAAAATTTGCTGATGATTCAAATTTGAAGGTGTGGCAAACAGTGAGGATGATTCCAGTCGACTGCAACAGGACATAGATAGGCTAGCAGAAGGGGCAGTCAAGTAGCAGATGGAATTTAGTACAGAGAAGTATGAGGTGATGCATTTTGGCAGAAGGGATAGGGTGAGGCAATATAGACTTAATGGCAAAGTTATAAAGGGTGTGCAGGAACAGAGAGACTGGGAGGTTTATGTGCATAGGTGTTTGAAGGTGGCAAGACATGTTGTGAAAGTAATTAGCAAAGCATATGGTATATTGGTTGTTTTAAATAGAGGTATTGAGTACAAAAGCAGGGAAGTTATGCTGAACCTTTATGAAGTTCTGATTAGGCCACAACTAGAGTATTGCATCCAGTTCTGGTCACCACACTTTAGGAAGGCTGTGAGAGCCCTTGAGAGGGTGGAGAGGAGATTTACCAGAATGGTTCCAGGGATGAGGGATGTTAGCTAGAAGGTTAGGTTGGAAAAGCTGGAGTTGTTCTACTTGGAGCAAAAGAGATTGAAGGGAGATTTAATAGAGGTGTACAAGATTATGACAGTAGATAAGATAGACAAAGAAAAACTGTTCCCATTAGCTGATGGTACAAGGACTGGGGGACACAGATTTAAGGTTTTGGACAAGAGAGTCAGGGGGATGTGAGGATGAACATTTTTATGCAGCGAGTGGTAATGACTTGGAACTCGCTGCTTATGAGAGTGATGGAAGTGGAGACAATCAATGATTTCAAAAGGAAATTGGATGGGCACTTGAGGGAAATAAACTTACAGGGCAATGGGGATAGAGTGGGAAAATGGGGCTGACTGGATTGCTCTACAGAGAGCTGGCATGGACTTGATGGACTGAATGGCCTCCTCCTGAGCCGTTATGACTATTATCTTTATTATATGAACCTCTAATTTCCTGATTTATACACTGCCCTACACTACAAACTACTGTAAGGGGGCCTATAAACAACTCCAACCAATGTTTTCTACCCCTTGGTGTTTCTTAACTGCAAACTGATTCTACTTCTGAGCTAAGATCCTTTCTCTCTACTGTCTTTATCCTGTCCTTTATTATCAAGGCTACCCCTCCTTTTCAATTTTGCCTATCTCTTCTAAAAGGTAAGTATCCTGGAATACTTATTTCATAATGTTAGTCACTTTGCAACCACTTTGTCTCCGTAATAGCTATTAGATCAACCTGATGCATTTCTGTCTGCTATTAATTCATCTAATTTGTTGTGAATGCTTTGCGCATTCAGATGTAGTGCCTTGATTTGACTTTTTTCTGATTTTCTCTGATGTTACCATAGCCACTAATGCCCTATTACCTTTGTTACTCTCACTGTCCCTTCCTGATCCATTCTGCTTATTATTACCCAAAAAGCTGTTCTGCTCTCAAGCCTTGACATTTTCTATGCTGCTTTTGAATTTACCCTTTCCTTAATCCTCTCACCCCCACTTTATTAGTTTAAAGCCCTATACAAGGTAAATCTCTGTAATTTTATTAACTCTATTGGCAATACGAAACCTGGATTGGCTTCCCAGCTGTAATGGTTGTACATGGGGATTCACAGTGGTTCATGGAGCTTCATGAGCTATGGTTCAATGATACCAGAAGACTTGACTAGCTGAGAAAGACAGCACAAGGTGAGAATGAAATTGGACACTGGCAAGAACACAAACCAGGAGGTATCGTAATGGTCGGCCATTATGCACTCCACCTGATATTCAGTTGCATTGACTTCAATAGAACCGTGTACTAGGTATGTCCTATGATGGACGGCTGATGCGATAACATCCATTTTGCACTGCCACTCAGTTTCAATGGGTTAATTACGTACTTCTACAACTCTGCTGTTGAACCTTTTGGGGAATAACTTATTGTTTTGGACAGTTTTAAAGCTTTTGATAGGATCCGCTAATGTGCATTTCTAAAGAACAGCTTTACAGCCAATGAGGTACTTTTGGAGTGTAGTCACTGTTTTAATGTAGGAAACACAGCAGCCAATTTGCACACGGCAAGCTCCCAGCAACAGCAATGTGATAACGACTAGATAATCTGTTTTTGGCATGTTGATTGAGGGATAAATATTGGTCAGGACACTGGGGATAACTCCCCTGTTTTTCTTCAAAATAGTGCCATGGGATCTTTTACGTCTATGGTACGGTCAGGTGAGGAGGGGTTGAAGGGCTTCCCTCTTTACCCTCTCCATGTTTGACCACAGCAGGTGTAATTCTTTCTTAAAATAGACTTACGGGCTAATTCAGTAGGTGTTTGATTATTTACTTGCTATGATCATAACAAGAACCAATCGGACAGGTTTTCTTAAGTTTAACAAAGAAAGAGGTTAACTTTATTGCACCTAAACCGAACTAATGAAAATAATAAACTGCATGCCAACTTGCACTCACAAATACATACACACACTAGAGGTTTACACACAGGTTAGAAATAGGGGAAAGGTAGATTGGTTGAGTTAAGAGTCCATAGAAAAAAGGGATATACAGTATGTGGGGTTTGGTGATTCAGCTGGCTTTTAGCTGAATTCGTTGGTCCTGAGGCTTGTAGTTTGAAGAGGTAGATGACTGGTTCGGTGGGTCTCTTGGAGACAGCGATGTGGATGATTTCCTCCAACAGGGTTTCTGATTGTAGCCAGGGTATGCAAAGCTGGTCAGTCAACAGGCAGAGTTCAAAGCTTGTAAGCTGAAATGGAGAGAGAGAGACCCCCACTTGGGTCTGCACATGTCAGAGTTCAGTTGCTTCTCCTCTGCTGCGGAGAAACACAAGCTTAAAACCACAGATGGGGAGGGACTTGTCACATGGCAGTCACTCAGTGATTCAGACATAGCAGCAGTATTTCTTCTTGCTAAAAGGAACAAGTAGTTCCCTTAAACTTCCTGGGTCTTGGTTCCTGCTGGGGCATGAGCAGCCATTTCATCTCCACCTCACAAGCCTTGCAAGGTCGGATACAGTGTTGCAAATTATGCAGCCATCCTAATCTGCCAGCAAAGTCATCTTCGCTCTGTCTTTTTATAAATGTCTTTTAAAAATATATATAAATTCAGTACTCCAGTCAGTGGATTAAAGAAAGTTACCATTCAACAAAGCAAATTGGCGTGACATCTCCCCACCATGCGAAATGAAATGTGAAGACTGGAACATTTCATTATGCAGTCACAAATTAAAAAGAAACAGTACACACACACTCATCAGTCTTCCTGTCATAGCCATACTCTGGTTCAGTTTTTGTTTTAATCCGGGATTGGGCACGAGCATATACTGAATTTCCTCCAGAACCTGGATCAGTTTCCTGGAACCTAGACGATAGGGATTTTGTTTTATGGGAGGGTTTTCTCTGATATCCACATCGTGTAGGGTTAGGGTTGTGCACCCTGGTTTGTCCCTACAGATCCCTTCAAAAGCTGTGAGCAAACCTGTTAGGTCTCCTCTCTGTTCTGTGTTTAAATAGCAGAGCATGATATCTAATTTCCCTAACATTTCAGTTTTAAGCCAAATGGACGGTAGGGGGTTCGATATAGGAATCCTCCCGGCCTTCCTTTAACTGATTCTCACTGTCCCTTTCGCCCTTCTTTTTCCTGACTGCCTGACAGACTTGTGCTTGTTTGTCCCTTTCCCGGCTATGATACCATTTTAACATATTGATGTGGCACAGCCTTTGCTTTATCCCACGATCTGGAGTGTCAATTATATAACTCACCTTGCTAATTCTCTTTATTACTCTGTATGGGCCACTGAAGTGGGCTTTCAGTGGTTCTCCCTGTATTGGTAATAGCACTAACACATGGTCTCCAAGCTGAAATGTTCTGGCCTTGTCATGTTTATCCACCTGCCTTTTCATAGCTGTCTGGGAGGTTTTAGGTGTTCCTGAGCCACCGCACAGGCTCTCACAAGCTGTCCTCGGAACATGGAGATGTAGTCTAACAGGGAAGATTCTTCTATGTATACCAAAAAGGCAGTACAGTGGTGGAGTGGTTAGCACCGCAGCCTCACAGCTCCAGCGACCCGGGTTCAGTTCTGGGTACTGCCTGTGTGGAGTTTGCAAATTCTCCCTGTGACTGCGTGGGTTTCCGCCGGGTGCTCAGGTTTCCTCCCACAGCCAAAGACTTGCAGGTTGATAGGTAAATGGCCATTGTAAATTGCCCCTAGTGTAGGTGGGTGGTAGGAGAATGGTGGGGTTCTGGTAGGGAATATGTGATTGATGTAGGATTAGTATAAAAATGGGTGGTTGTTGGTCGGCACAGACTTGGTGGGCCGAAGGGCCTGTTTCAGTGCTGTATCTCTAAATAAATAAATAAAAAACCTCTCTATGATTAGTTTTAGAGGATCTCTCACCTCGTGTCCATAAACTAATTCAAAGGGACTAAAGCCAGTGGACTCATTGGGTGATCCCTGGTAGCAAACAGAAGAAATCCCAGCCCTTTGTCCCAGTCATGGGGGTGATCATAGCAGTATACCCTGATTCTTGTCTTTAGGGTTTGGTAGTACCGTTCCAAAGCCCCTTGTGACTGTGGGTGGTAGGCTGAGGACTTTAGCTAGGTTATGCCCAGATTACCCATGACCTTTTAAAAAATACTGGACATAAAATTTGTGCCCTGATCTGGATCTCGGCAAGCAGCCCATATCAGGTGAAGAATTGGGTTAGCCGCTCCACTTGGCAAAGATAGCTCTTAGAGGGATAGCTTTTGGAAATTGGGTAGCCACATCCATAATGGTGAGAAAATACTGGTAGCCCCCTTTTGTTTTTGGCAAAGGCCCCACACAATGTACCAGCATCTGCTGAACAGTTCCCCAACAGCCGGTATGGGAATTAGGGGTGCAGGTTTTATTGCAGTTTGAGGCTTCCCCACAACCTGGCACATGTAGCAAGTCTTATAGAACTCCACAACATCCTTGTGGAGTTGTGGCCAGGGAAAATGCTGTCTTTTATGGGCTTGGATTTTTCTGACACCGACATGTCCAGCCATTGGAATCTCGTGGACTATTCTCAATATTTCCCTATGGTACCTCGCTGGCACCACTACCTGGTGAGCCACTGTCCACTCTTCATCTGCAGGTCTGTGAGGAGGTTTCCACTTCCTCATCAGCACCTCATCCTTTAAATAGTAATCTCTGGAACTCCCTCTGATTCAGCTTCAGTTTGGGCAATGTGTGCTAACTTCTTTAACCCTGAATCGGCTTGCTAAGCCTTGACCAAGGAAGACCTGTTTGACCCATCCTTTGAGTTCTCTTAACTTCCCAAAGAAGGTTTCAGATAACCAGACAGTTATCTGTCTGCAGTGCCAGTTCAGCCTCCTCTGACGGAGCTTTTTTGGCCATGGACTGTGTCACCACACAGTCAGGAAAGATGCCAGGGACCTTCTCCTGTAACTGCTCTGTCTCCCTGACCTCTTTTGGTCTCTCTAAAACCACTGGGGAAGCTACCACCTTCGCCCCCATCAGATCATTATCCAGGAACAGGTCGACCCCGTCCACAGGTAAACTAGGGACAATCCCCAGGGTTACCGGTCCTGAAACAAGGTCGCATTCCAGGTGCACCCGGTATAAAGGTATGGGCATATACCTTCCTCTGATACCGTTTATTCGCACTCTAGCATTCAGTGCACTCTCTGGGGGGAAAGGTCATGCCTTTTCCCAGAAGAAGGGATTGGCTGGCCTGTGTCCCTAAGTATGACTATGGGCTTACTCGCCTCACTCAAGGGTATGGGGTCACTTTTCTTCTGGACGCAAAATCCTGGTAACTCTCAGGGATTTTGTTAAGTTTTCCCATACTCAAAAGTGGTAGGTTTACTGGTTTTTACGGCCACAGTTAAAGCCACAGCCTGGTCTGCTGTGTTTTCCATCAGGGCCCTTTTTCCTGCACTGGTCTGGTGTACCCTGACTAAACCCATGGGTTTTCCCCGTAGCTTCCAGCAGTTAGCTGGAAGGTGACCTGCCTTGTTACAATGGAAACATACAGGCTTTCGGGCGTGACTACTGCTGTCAGCACTTTCATTTTTGACCTGAGGAGGGCCCCCTGTGTTTCCAGCTCTCCTTTCTCGCCCATGGCTGTTCATACTCCTATCACCCTCCCGTCTTCTATCTTTTTCAGATTTTTGTAGGTGACTAGGGAAGGGTTTCCCTTGGGGAAAGGGCTTGTGAATAAGTGTGTAATCATCAGCCAGGATTGCTGCCTGCCTGGCTCTTGGAACCTTTTGTTCCTCCATGTGGTTTCTTATGGAAAGGGAAAGCGAGTTTTTGAACTCCTCGAGGAGGATCACCACTGTGAGGTTTTCATAGGTGGACTCAATGTTAAGTGCCTATGTCCACTGTAAAAAGCAAGCTGCTTAACTCTTTCATAAGCAAAGTAAGTTTATCGAGGCTGCTTTCAGAGGGTTCGGAATTTTTGGCAGTACACTTCTGGTACTAGCTCATGTACACTCAGGATAGCATTTTTAGTCATCTCATAATCTGATGAACACTCATCAGACAACAGTGAATAAACCTCAAGGGCTTTTCCTGTTAGTTTGCTCTGCAATAACAGTATCCAGCTGTTTACTGGCCACTTCAACTGTTTTGCAAGCTCTTCAAAAGAGACCGAAAATGCTTCCATATCTCCCTCGTTGAACTTTGGTATCAACTGGGAGAACTTTAAGAGCTCAGCACCCGGTCCTGAGCTAGGGGTTACTCCCTTACTAGCGGTACCTTCACTGGGTACATTGGGTCTTCCCCTGTTCAGTACGAGCTGCCTTAACTCCCTTTGGAAAGCTCCTTTTCCCTTTCCTCTCTTTTTCTCTTGCCTCCCTTTCTTTTCCCTTTCCTGGAATTCTCCTCTTTCTTTCTCTCTTTCCTGAAACTGTCTCTACTCTTTCTCCTTCTGGAATTCTAATTCTAGTCTCCTCCGTTCTCGTTGTACCTCAGCTAATGTTACTTTGTCTGTTTCAGATTATATGCCTGTCTCCAATTCTTCAGTATCAATTTTAAAATGGTTGGCCACAAGTTTTAGGATTTCAGGCTTCCTAGCTTTTGTACGGATAGTAATCTCTAACTGCCCAGTTACATTCCTAAACTCTTCAACAGATAGGGCTTTTAACCTGGTCCAAGTTACTACACTTTGTTCTAGGAAGATACAGGCCTCAAATGTGGAAATTTTAGTACTCTAGCAGTGACAACCACAAGAAAACCTGTATTGAAGTTTTTAAATTATTGCTAGGGATCAATTTGGTTTCCCGCTTCCAATTTCCTTTTTGCCTTTGGGTTTGATCCCAGACGTGAGTCCCCAAATTTCTGTTACAGTCAGGTGAGGAGGGATTGAAGGGCTCCTCTCTTTTCCCTCCTTGTTTGACCACAACAGGTTTAATTCTTTCTTAAAGTGGATGTACTGGCCAATTCAGTAGGTGTTTGAATACTTACTTGCAATGATCATTACAAGAACCAATCGAACAGGTTTTCTTGCGTTTAACAAAGAGGTTAATGTTATTGTACCTAAACTGAACTAATGAAAATAATAAACTTCATGCCAACTGCCACTCACATACACACTGTAGATTTACATACACACAAATAGGTTACAGAGTGGGGAAAGTGTCATGGTCCTGTAGTTTTTTTTTCGGGAATATGCCATTTGCCTTTAAGGTTTGCAGAGGATCAGTATTGCTTTAAGAACTGGCAAGCCTCAGGAGTTATAGAAAGATGCATTTTCGGTTGTTGTTAGAAACGGCCATTTGGAGACTCCGATTCAAAGGGTGCATTCTCGTTACCATAGATACAGTCACTTGGAGTGAATAGCAAGCGATACATTTGTTACAATTCAATTTTGAACTGGCTTTTAGTTGAAGACACTTTGTTCTAACAGAACACAGACACAGAGGACACAGACAGCTGTGGTGTTTCGCACCTGAATAAAGGGCTCTCAACCATTTAAACTGAAGGAATAGGATTTTAGTCTGTTTAATTATTATCTCTCAAAATTCTAAAAAAGTCAAGCCAAAACAGAGATCTCTGGTAATTTGAACTGAAGAAAAGGAAGTTAGACTCTGACAATCTTTTATTCCTCAAAAAACCTAAAGTCAGATTGATTCTATTGAAAGTGTAAGTCGTTAATTGTTGAAATTCGCTGGAGAAGGAAAGCATCACCTACTGCTCGAGTTAAACTACGGACTGTCTACTGTGGAAGAACCATTTTTCCGCATCGAACGGCTGTGAGGACTTCAAGCAACATTGGACTGTAAATTTGCAAGGACTCTTAAGTTTTTTTTATTTTAAATGTTGTTTATATCTTCATAGTGTTTAAGAATTTAGTTCTTCTATTTAAAGAGTTAATTTATTGATTTAAAGACGCCTGGTTTGATTAGCCTCATTCGGGGGTTAATAGATGGTACAACTTGGCTGGGTCTTTCTTTAAGTTAGAAAGTTTTAAATGATATGTTAGGCGATCTGTGGAGCGACAGGATTGAATTATCAGTGCATTTCTCCCACCACAATCAGAATCGTATATTTTGATTGGGGGCTTTGACTGGAGCAGTCGGTCATCACAGAAGGTAAATTGGTTGAGTTAGAGTCCATAGAAAAAAGGGGTACAGAGTCTGTGGGGTTTCGCCTGACTTCTAGCTGAATTTGGTGGTCCTGAGGCTTGTGGTTTGAAGAGGTAGATGACTGGTTTGGTGGGTCTCTTGGAAACAGCGCTATGGAGAATTTTCTCCAACGGGGTTTCTGATTGTAGCTGGAGTATGCAAAGGTAGTCAGTCAACAGGCAGAGTTTGAAGCTTGTAAGTTGAAATGGAGAGAGAGAGACCCCCACTTGGGTCTGCATGTGTCAGAGTCCAGTTGCTTCTCCTCTGCTGCAGAGAAACACAAGCTTAAAACCACAGAAGGGGAGGGGCTTGTCACATGACAGTCATTCAGTGATTCAAACATAGTAGTTAGCAGTATTTCTTCTTCTTGATAAAAATAACAAGTAGTTCCCTTAAACTTCCTGGGTCTTGGTTATTGCTGGGGCATGAGCAGCCATTTCGTCTTCACCTCACAAGCCTTGCAAGGTAGGATACAGTGTTGCAAATTAGGTGGCCATCCTAAGATGCCAGCAAATTCAACCTCTATCTGTCTTTTTTTAAATGTCTTTGAAAAAATATTTCAATTCAGATCTCCAGTCAGTGGATTAAAGAAAATTATCATTCAACAAAGCAAGTTGATGTGGCATCCGCCTGAGAGGATAGATGGGGTCCTAGTTTAACGTCTCCTACGAAAGACAGCACCTCCAACAGTGCAGCACACCTTCAGTACAGTACTGGGGTGTCAGCCTAGACTTTTGTGCTCAAGTCCTGGAATGAAACTTGAACCTACGCCCTTCTGATTCAGAGGAAGGAGTGCTATCAACTAAGCCATGGCTGACACAGTTGGAAACAAGGAGGAGAATTTTAAAATCAAGGCTTAGCTGGACCAGGAGTCAGTGTAGGTCAGCAAGCACGGGGGGGATAGGTAAATAAGATTTGGTGTGAGTTAAAGTATGGACAGCACAATTTTGAATGAGCTTAAGTTTATGGAGAGTGGAAGATTGGACACGGCCAGGAGTGTGTCAGAATAGTCAGGTTTAGAGGTAACAAAGGCATGGATGAGGGTTTCAGCAACAGATGAGCTGAGGGAGAGATGGATTTGAACGATGTTATGGAGGTGGAAGTAGGCAGCTTGTAGTGATGGTGCAGATGTGTTCAGAAGCTCATCTCAGGGTCTTGTATCACAGCAAGGTTGCAAAAGGTCTGAGTCAGCCTCAGACAGTTGTTAGGGAGAGGATGGAGTTGGTGGCTAGGAAATCGAGTTCGTGGCCAAGACTGAAGACAAAGGCTTTGATTTTCTCAACATTTAGCTGGATATCAGACAAGCAGTCTTGACAATTTAGAAACAGTGGAGGGGTTGAGAGAAGTGGTGGTGGGGTAGAGCTTTCCTCCTTTAAGACACTCCTTAAAACCTATCTCTTTGATCAAGCTTTTGATCATTTGCCTAATGCCTCCTCATGTTGCTCTGTGTCAAATGTTCTTTGATGACGCACCTGTGAAATGCTTTGGGGCCTTTTACAACATTATAGGTGCAATATAAATGCAAGTTGTTGTGACATTGATGAAAGCCATTTTGGTACTTTGACAGGGGCTGAAACCTGATTAAAGGAATTCAAACATGGAGTTCCAAGAAAGATAGAGACTGATTTGGGTGGAGGCAATATGTTCAAGAGTTTGTAGAAGAAAGGGAGGTTGGATAAGGGCAGTAGTTTGCAGGGCAGTAGTTTGCAAGACAAAGGGGCCAAAGGTAAGCTTTTTGAGGACGGGCTGATGCGGCAGATTTGAAGGAGAAGGGTAAGTACCTGAGCCGAGAGAACTGTTAACAATATCAGCTGATATGGGGCCCAAGAAGGGAATTTGAGTGGTCAGCAGTGTAAATAAGGTAAAGGGAGCAGGAGGTGGGTCTATGGAAAAGATGAGCTCAGAAAGGGCATGAGGGAAGGTAGGAGAGGAACTAGAGAAAGATGCGTATTCAGGGCTAGGGCAGGGCGTAACCTGAGAGGATCTTTGGTCAAGTGGGCTGGGGAAGGGAGGCACGTGGCAGAGGCTGCTGAATGGATGGTGACAAAGCAGTCTATGAGTTCCTCGCACTTATTGGTTAGGGTGGAAGAGGCAGGGGAGAGAGGGTTAAGAAGGTAGTTTGTAATAAAGAAAAGCCGGAGGTTATTTTTGGATTTCATGATGATCCTCGAATAGTGAGCCCTTTTGGCAGAGGAGAGCAGGACCCAATAGTGCTTTATGTGGCTCAGCCACAAAGGGAAACTGAAGGCTTATCTAAGAGGGAGTTGAAGGGTTTGGGCAGGAATTTGAGAGGACAAAGTACCTGAGAGGGGAAAAATGAAATAAGACATGAGGACAGGACAGAGGAAATGCGATGCGTCAGAGAGGGGGCAAGTTATCTGAACACTGTGTTCCTGAAGGCAGTAACACGCCTTAGGCTAGAGTCTTCTGATTTGGTCCATGGCCAGATACAGGAGGGTGTGACTGTGAGTGAGGTAGGTATGGGGATCGAGAAGATAGAAGTGGAGGAGCCTCAGCTTTTGCAATTGTTCAACAGGTTCGAGGTTCTTGCAGCTTGTATGGACGAGAGCGGGGGCTGCAGGATGGATGAGCGAACTAACCATGGCACCATGGTGCAGGGAGCCATTCAAGTTTGGGAGTACAATGGTGCATTCTCCATAGCAACACCTCTACCAATCAGAGTTCACTTGCTAACCAATCAGCACCCTCTTCTCATACAGTGGAAAGTTGTTGTTTTCCCTTACATTGGTATTCTAGCAGATTGTCCTGAGAGTGCAAGACGAAAAGCTTCGACAACATGTCTCTATTTTAAGCAATACTCAAGTTCTGAACTACCAAATAACTATCCCATGAATACTTGAAAATCAAGAGGTAAAAGGAAGGGAGGAACTTAAAATAATCGCAATTGCTAGGGAAAATGTACTGAGAAAACTATTAGAACTAAATGCTGACACGTCCCCTGGATCTAGGGTCTTAAAAACAGTGGCTGCAGAAATAGTAGATGCATTTGTTACAATCTGGTGAGGAGGGATCTAATGGTTCCCCTCTTTTCCCTCTCCATGTTTAATCGCAACAGATTTAATTTTTTGAAAAGCATATACTTGCCAACTGTTTACCCACTGTGATCATAAAAGAACCAGTCAGACAGGTTTTGTTGAGTTTCAACAAAGAAAAGGATTAGCTGTATTATACTTAAACAGGTCTAAGTAAAATAATAAAATACACTCCGACTTTCTCTCACACACACACACACACACACACACACACACAAACACGCTCTAGTTTCATACTCACACATAGATTACAGAATGGGGGGGGGGGGGGGGGTGGTGGAGGATAGATTGGGCAAATTAGAGTCCAGAGAAATAAAAGGGGTATACATTATGTGCAGGTTGGTAATTCGACTGGCTTCAGGCTGAATCCAGTTGTCGTGCAACTTTTTAAAAATTCATTCATGGGATGTGGGCATCGCTGGCCAGGCCAGCATTTATTGCCGTCCCTAATTGCCCTTGAGAAGGTGGTGGTGAGCTGCCTTCTTGAAGCGCTACAGTCCATGTTGGGTAGGTACACCCACAGTGCTGTTAGGAAGGGAGTTCCAGGACTTTGACCCAGCGATAGTGAAGGAACGGCAATATAGATCCAAGTCAGGATGGTGTGTGACTTGGAGGGGAACTTGCAGGTGGTGGTGTTCCCATGCATTTGTCCTGCTAGTTGGTAGAGGTCGCGGGTTTGGAAGGTGCTGTCTGAGGAGCCTTGGTGTATTGCTGCAGTGTATCTTTAGATGATACACACTGCTGTCACTGTGTGTCGGTGTTGGAGGGAGTGAATGTTTGTGGCTGGGGTGCCAATCAAGCAGGCTGCTTTGTTCTGGATGGTGTTGAGCTTCTTGAATGTTGTTGGAGCTGCACCCATCCAGGCATGTGGAGAGTATTCCATCACACTCCTGACTTGTGCCTTGTAGATGGTGGACAGGCTTCGGGGAGTCAGGAGGTGAGTTACTTGCCGCAGGATTCCTAGCCTCTGACCTGCTCTTGTAGCCACGGTATTTATTTCAGGTTCAGGTCAATGGTAGCCCCTAGGATGTTGATAGTGGGGGATTCAGCGATGGGAATGCCATTGAATGTCAAGGGAAGATGGTTAGATTCTCTCCTGTTGGAGATGGTCATTGCTTGGCACTTGTGTGGCGCGTATATTACTTGCCTCTTATCAGCCCAAGCCTGGATATTGTCCAAGTCTTGCTGCATTTCTACACGGACTGCTTCAGTATCTGAGGAGTTGCGAATGATGCTGAACATTGTGCAATCATCAGCGAACATCCCCACTTCTGACCTGATGATTGAAAGAAGGTCATTGATGAAGCAGCTGAAGATGGTTGAACTGAGGACACTACCCTGAGGAACTCCTGCAGTGATGTCCTTGAGCTCAGATGATTGACCTGCAACAACCATAACCATCTTCCTTTGTGCTAGGTATGACTCCAACTAGTGGAGAGTTTTCCCCCTGATTCCCATTGACCTCAGTTTTGCTAGGGCTCCTTGATGCCATACTCAGTCAAATGCTGCCTTGATGTCAAGGGCAGTCACTCTCACCTCACCTCTTGAGTTCAGCTCTTTTGTCCATGTTTGAACCAAAGCTGTAATGAGGTCAGGAGCTGAGTGGCCCTGGCGGAACCCAAACTGAGCGTCACTGAGCAGGTTATTGCTAAGCCAGTGCAGCTTGATGGCACTGTTGATGACACCTTCCTTCACTTTACTGATGATTGAGAGTAGGCTGATGGGGCGGTAATTGGCTGGGTTGGGCTTGTCCTGCTTTTTGTGTACCGAACAAACCTGGGCAATTTTCCACATTGCAGGGTAGATGTCAGTGTTGTAATTGTACTGGAACAGCTTGGCTAGGGACGCGGCAAGTTCTGGAGCACAGGTCTTCAGTACTATTGCCGGAATATTGTCAGGGCCCATAGCCTTTGCAGTATCCAATGCCTTCAGTCGTTTCTTGATATCACGCGGAATGAATCGAATTGGCTGAAGTCTGGCATCTGTGATGCTGGGGACTTCAGGAGGAGGCCGAGATGAATCATCAACTTCTGGCTGAAGATTGTTGCAAATGCTTCAGCCTTATCTTTCGCACTGATGTGCTGGGCTCCCCCATCATTGAGGATGTAGATATTTGTGGAGCCACCTCCTCCAGTTAGTTGTTTAATTGTCCACCATCACTTACGGCTGGATGTGGCAGGACTGCAGAGCTTAGATCTGATCCGTTGGTTATGGGATCGCCTAGCTCTGTCTATAGCATGCTGCGTACGCAGTTTGGCATGCAGATAGTCCTGTGTTGTAGCTTCACCAGTTTGACACCTCATTTTGAGGTATGCCTGGTGCTGCTCCTGGCACGCCCTGCACTCCTCATTGAACCAGGGTTGGTCTCTTGGCTTGATGGTAATGGTAGAGTGGGGGATATGCCGGGCCATAAAGTTACAGATTGTGGTTGAGTACAATTCTGCTGCAGCAGATGGTCCACAGCGCCTCATGGATGCCTAGTTTTGCATTGCTAGATCTGTTTGAAATCTATCCCATTTAGCACGGTGATAGTGTCACACAATACGATGGACGATATCCTCAATGTGAATGCGGGACCTCGTCTCCACAAGGACTGTGTGGTAGTCACTCCTACCAGGACTGTCATGGACAGATGCATCTGTGGCAGGCAGATTGGTGAGGACGAGGTCATGTATGTTTTTCCCTCTTGTTGGTTCCCTCACCACCTGCCGCAGATCCAGTCTAGCAGCTATGTCCTTTAGGACTCGGCCAGCCCGGTCAGTAGTGGTGCTACCGAGCCACTCTTGGTGATGGACATTGAAGTCCCCCACCCAGAGTACATTCTGCACCCTGGCCACCCTCAGTGCTTCCTCCAAGTGGTGTTCAACATGGAGGAGTATTGACTCATGTACTGAAGGCGTAGGTGGTAATCAGCAGGAGCTTTCTTTGTCCATGTTTGATCTGATGCCACGAGACTTCATGGGGTCCGGAGTCGATGTTGAGGACTCCCAGGGCAACTCCGTCCTGACTGTATGCCACTGTGCCATCACCTCTGCTGGGTCTGTCCTGCCGGTGGGACAGGACATACCCGGGGATGGTGATGGCAGTGTCTGGGACATTGTCTGTCAGGTATAATTCCATGAGTTTGACTATGTCAGGCTGTTGCTTGACTAGTCTTTTCAATCCAGGAGTAAACAGCTTTCTCCAGACTCTCAGTTCAAACTGTACAAATCAGAAACTCCTAGGTTGCCAAGAGGTTAGTCATGTGACTAACTGGTCTGACCATGTCTTGGCTCTATGTATTGTTTGTCAGGGAATGGTCTTTTGTCCTTTCCAAGCACCGTCTGTTAATATGCACATGTCTTTTTTCCAGCCAAGGCTGGCAGTCCTTGTAACAGGCCTTCTCTTCGTCCCAGCAACATTTTGAAATTTAATGCCCATGTGGCAAAATTAATAATGCCTCATCCTTGGCACACTACTTTCACTCTTTTCTGTAACAAGTCCGTCAGTGGGACGGCTATAGTGCTGATGTTTGGGTGGAACTTGCGGTTGCACCCATACATCCCCAACAATTGCATTATTTCCGATTTAGTCATGGGATGGGAAAATCCATCAACGCCTGTAACTCTGCTGTTCTGGGCAGCACCTGCCCTTGATCCACTACATGCCCTAAGTAGGTTCATGGGATGTGGGTGTCGCTGGCTAGGCCAACATTTATTGCCCATCCCTTATGCCCTTTAGAAGGTGGTGGTGAACTGCTTTCTTGAACTGCTGCAGTCCTTGGGGTGTAGGTATACCAATAGTGCTGTTCGGGAGGGAGTTCCAGGATTTTGACCCAGCAACAGTGAAGGAACGGCGATTCCAAGTCAGGATGGTGTGTGGCTTGGAGGGAAGCTTGCAGGTGGTAGTGTTCCCATGCATCTGCTGCCCTTGTCCTTCTAGGTGGTAGAGATCGCGGGTTTGGAAGGTGGTGTCAAAGGAGATTTGTTGAGTAGCTGCAGTGCATCTTGTATATAGTACACACTGCTGCCACTGTGCGTTGGTGGTGAAGGGAGTGAATGTTGAAGGTGGTGGATGGGGGTGCCAATCAAGTGGACTGCTTTGTTCTGGATGGTGTCAAGCTTCTTGAGTGTTGTTGGAGCTGCACCTTTCCAGCCAAGTAGCGGGTATTCCATCACACTCCTGACTTGTGCCTTATAGATGGTGGACATCCATTGGGGAGACAGGAGATGAGTTACTTGCTGCAGAATTCCCAGCTTCTGACCTGCTCTTGTAGCCACAGTATTTATGTGGCTAGTCCAGTTCAGTTTCTGGTCAATGGTAACCCCCAGGATGTTGATAGTGGGGGAGGCAGCGATCGTAATGCCATTGAACATCACGAGGAGATGGTTAGAATCTCTCTTGTTGGAGATGGTCATTGCCTGGCACTTATGTGGCAAAAATGTTACTTGCCACTTATCGACCCAAGCCTGGATGTTATCCAGTTCTTGCTGCATCTGGACACGGCTGCTTCAGTAATTGAAGAGCCGGGAATGGTACTGAACATTGTGCAATCATCAATCAACATCCCCACTTTTGATCTGTTGCTGGAGGGATGGTCATTGATGAAGCAACTGAAGATGGTTGGGCCTAGGACACTACCCTGAGGAACTCCTGCAGTGATGTCTTGGGACTTAAATGAGTAACCTCCAACAAACACAACCATCTTCCTTTGTGCTAGGTATGAATGCAAACAGTGGAGAGTTTTCCCCTGATTCCCATCGACTGCAGTTTTGCTAGGGCTCCTTGATGTCATACTCAGTCAAATGCTGCCTTGATGTCAAGGGCAATGAATCTCACCTTCAGCTCTTTTGTCCATGTTTGGAGTCCATGAGTGGCCCTGGCAGAACCCAAACTAAGCATCAGTAAACAGGTTATTTCTGAGTAGGTGCTGCTTAATAGCACTTATTTAAAATCATGAGGGGTCTGGACAGAGTAGATAGGGAGAAACTGTTTCCAATCGTGAAAAGATCAAGAACAAAAGGGCACAGATTTAAGGTAATTGGCAAAAGAAGCAATGGCAACATGAGGAAAAACTTTCACGCAGCGAGAGGTCAGGATGTGGAATGCTCTGCCAGAGAGTGCGATGGAGGCAGGTTCAATCGAGGCATTCATACGACCATACGAATTAGGAGCAGCAGTAGGCCATTCAGCCCATCGAGCCTGCTCCGCCATTTAATGAGATTATGGCTTATCTGTTTCACAGAGTTCCACACTCCCATCTTTCCCCAATAATTTTTGATTCCCTTGCCTAACAAGAATCTATCTACCTCCGCCTTAAGAATATTCAATGACCCTGCCTCCACCACCTTCTGAGGCAGAGGATTCCAAAGTCGCACAACCCTCTGAGAGAAAATCTTTCTCCTCGTCTCTGTCGTAAAAGGGCGACCCCTAATTTTCAAACAGTGCCCCTTAGTTCTGGACTCCCCCACAAGAGGAAACATCCCCTCCACATTCACCCTGTCAAGACCGTTCAGGATCTTAGATACTTCAGTCAAGTCTCCCTTCACTCTTCCAAACTCCAGTGAGAACAAGCCCAGTCTGTCCAACCTTTCCTCATAAGACAACCTGCTCATTCCACGTATCAAGCTAGTAAACAAAAACAAAAAGTGATGGAAATATGCAGCAGGTCTGGCAGCATCTGTGGAGAGAGAAGCAAAGTTACCGTTTCAGAAAGGTCACAGATCTGAAACGTTAACTTTGCTTCTCTCTCCACAGATGCTGCCAGACTTGCTGAGTATTTCCACCACTTTTTATTTTTGTTTCAGATTTCTAGCATCTGCAGTATTTTGCTTTTATCAATCTAGTAAACCTCCTCTGAACTGCCTCCAACGCATTCACATCCTTCCTTAAGTAAGGAGACAAAAACTGTACACAGTATTCGAGATTTGGTCTCACCAATGCCCTGTATAACTGAAGCATAACATCCTTACTTTATTTTCAATTCCTCTCGTAATAAAGGATAGCATTCCATTAGCCGCCTTTATTATTTGCTGTACCTGCATACTAATCTTTTGTGTCTCATGCACTAGAACACCTCCGCAGCTTGGAATTCTGCAGTCGTTCCCCATTGATGAAATACTCTTTTTTTAAATTCTTCATGCCAAAGTGAACAACTTCACATTTTCCCACATTATAGTCCATCTGCCAGATTTTTGCCCACTCACTCAACCTATCCATATCGGTCCGCAACCTCCTCATGTCCTCTTCACAACATACTTTCCTACCTATCTTTGTGTTATCTGCAAATTTAGCTACCATGCCATCGCTCCCCTCATCTAAGTCATTGATATAAATTGTAAAAAGTTGAGGCCCCAGCACAGACCCCTGCGGGACTCCACTCATCACATCCTGACAATCAAAATAGGACACATTTATGCATACTCTCTGTTTTCTGCCATCCAGCCAATCTTCTATTCATGCTAATATGTTACCCCTACACCTTGAGCTCCTACTTTGCGCAATAACCTTTTATGTGGCACCTTGTCAAATGCCTTTTGCAAATCCAAGAATAGTACGTCAATGGGCTCCCCTTTATCCACAGCGCATGTTACTCCTTCAAAGAACTCCAATAAATTGATTAAACATGATTTCCCTTTCACAAAACCATGCTGACTATTTCTGATTTCCTTGTGTTTTTCTAAGTGCCCAGCTATAGCCTCCTTCATTACCGATTCTAACACCTTCCCAATGACAGATATCAAGCTAACTGGCCTATAGTTACCTGTTTTTTGCCTCCCCCCGCGCCCCCCACTTCTTGAATAGAGAATATTTGTTACTTTCCAGCCTGATGGAACCTTTCCAAAATCTACCGAATTTTGAAAAATTAGCACCTACGCATCTACTACCTCATTAGCCACCTCTTTTAAGACCCTAGGATGAAGTCCATCAGGAACTGTGGACTTGTTAGCCCACAGCTCCATTAGATTGCTCAGTACTGCTTCCCTGGTGATTGTAATTACACCAAGTTCCTCTCTTCCTTCCACCTGCTGATTTACAGCTATTATTAGAATGTTTTTTGTATCCTCTATAGTGAAGACAGATGGAATAGGGAATTAGATAGTTACCTGAAAAGGAAGAATGTACAGGGTTATGGGGAGAAGGCGGGGATTGGCACTAAGGGAATTGCTCACTCGTAGAGCCGGTGCAGACATGATGGACCGAATGCCCTCCTTCTGTGCTGTAACAATTCAGTGACTTTGTGATATGAAAGGTGACTCCACGTCTACAGACGATGACACTAAGGGGCAGCATGTACCTGAGTAAGAGGAGCTGCCCAAAGTCTGTTTTTGCCTCTACTGAGCTCCAATCAACTACATGGGATGAATTTTCGTTTTGTGGGTGGAAAACAGGAGTCAGGTCTGTTTCTGGGTCCCGAACCCACCCCCAGGAGGAAACAGTTACTCTTTGGGATTTTGACTGGGGCGCCCCCTTAACTGCTATGGAGACAGGTTCCGTGTCCAATTAAAGGCAGCAGACCAGCTCTCAAAGCTAGTGGACCAATCAGAGGCCTTTCAGCTTGAGAGGAGCTGCAATAAAAGTAACTGAGAGGGTGCATCAACATGAAGCTGCCTTGTCACCAAACCTTTTAAAAATAAAAAAAAAATAGGCCACCACTGTAGTGGGGGGTAATCCCTCTACAGGACAGTCTTTGGCTGCATCCAAGCAGGCAGGGAGTGCCTGTAGGCCTGCCTGGAGCACTGGCACCCCAGCCTGCCACTGGGTGCCCACCTCCAGGCAGTTAAACTGCCTCCGTTGCATCAAGAAATTGGAGGCTTCCTTTAACTGAAAGGGAGAGTATAAATCCAGACCGGGGCTTGGGGCCCACACTTATCAGGGACTTCAGATGAGCCTAATTGGTTGCTTGCTTCTTGAGGATGGGCAGCCCTGCTGGGCCCCGAACCTGCCTCTCATAAAATGGCCAGCGTCAGGAACAGGATCGAAAAACCAGCAGACCAGCCAGCGCTGTTATTTTCAGGCCCCATCTGCCTCTGTTCCCGACCTTGGTGGGGCCTGAAAATTCTCCCCATGCCTCTGTTTTTCACTAAAAACAAAACTGAAATTGGCAATTTCAGCCTTTCAATAGAAACTCACTTAGCAAGCAAAAGCCAGAAATTAAAGAAGTTAATATAAAATAAATCAATATTAACCCATTTCTTACATTAACTTATTTTTTGTCTCCAAACAATTCAATTAAATAGAGTTTTATGATCCGGTGCCTCAACTTATAGCCAGCCCTATCCCTTGGCTCAGTGATAGTACTCTCACCTCTGAATCAGAGAGCGGAAAAGCAGTGGACCTGTAAGGAATCGCACCGGAGAGAGGGGGAGTATAAATCCAGACCGAGGCTCAGGGCCTGCATTTACCTGACAGAGCCAAGAGGCAGCAGACCTGTAAGGAATCGCACTGGAGAGAGGGAGAGTATAAATCCTGACTGAGGCTCGGGGCCTGCCTTTACCTGGGAGAGCAGAAAGGCAGCAGACCTGTAAGGAACCGCACCGGAGCAAAGGAGAGTATAAATCCAGACCAGCACTCGGGGCCCACGCTTACCTAGAAGAGCGGAGAGGCACCGGACCTGTAAGGAATCACACCGGACAGAGGGAGAGTATAAATCCAGACTGGGATTTGGGGCCCACACTTACCTGGGAGAGCGGAGAGGCAGTGGACCTGTGAGGAATCGCACCGGAGAGAGGGAGAGTATAAATCTAGACCAGGGCTTAGGGCTTGGGGCCCCCACTTACTTGGTAGGGCAGAGAGGCAGGCTAGCTGGAGGTCGGTGCGCACTGGGTTTGAAGAAAGAGTGGAATAAAACTAACAGTGATGTTACGCCCAGGTGAGAAAGGTGTCTAGGGGTCTCTTACTATCTTCACCTGGTCTTATTGTAACAGGGTTTAATTTTAAACACACTGTGTTTTGAGCTCCCGCTTTGTGAATCCTTGTTCACAACTTTCCAATTATAAGACAAAGAAATGAGCTCAAACAGGCTTTCTTTGGTTTAAAGAAGAAAGATGAAATTTATTAAACCTTAAACTTAAACTCTAATAGGGTTAACGCCTACGGATACACGATGCACCCACGCTAGCATGCACATGCGATACACACATGCAAATAGGGACAGAAAAGATAAGTAAAACAGTTTGAGGCAATATCTTGTTACTGTTTCTCGAGCTCGCTGTAGACCTTGATTGAAGATATGGTCTTGCGTTTCGTTGGGGCCCATTATTCTTTGCAAACCTTGTTCACGTAGGAGATTTCACTCTTTCTGAGTTTACGCGTCTTCACCTTCAATTCCGTGGGAAAGAGATGGAGGGAGGCAGGCAGACAGGAGAGGAGATGTTCTCAGTCCATGAGTGCACGGCATTCTGATTTCAGAATCTGCTTTTCCAGTTTAAAACTCCCCTAGTTGGCCAGCAGGTGGTCACATGACCATCTGATTTGACCAGGTCTCTTCTGTGTATTGGGGCAGGGACTGATTCCCTTTGTTTCCACATTGTCTGGTACTATGTAAATGTTTTTGCAGTCAGGGGCTTGCAATTTTTAAGTTTTAATATTCATGCGGCGAAATAATGTGTGCCTCAGTCTTGGCAGGTGGGGAGGTTTCCCTGACATTGACATTTAATGTAAGTAAAACATCAGTATCAAGGAAATTAATGGAACTAAAGAGTGAGGAATCCCCAGGACCTGACGGTTTCCATCCGAGGCTGTTAAAGGAAGTAGGGGAGTACATTGTAGATGCCCATAGATTCAGGAGTGGTCCCTCTGGATTGGAAAGTTGCACATGTCACCCCACTTTTTAAGAACGGTGAAAGGGGGAACCAAGGAAATTACAGACCAGTTAGCCTGACATCTGTGGTGGGCAAGTTGCTGGAGTCTATAATCAAGGATAGGGTGACTGAACACCTAGAAAAATTTCAGTTAATCAGGGACAGGCAGCATGGATTCATGACGGGAAGGTCATGCCTGACAAATCTCATTGAATCTTTTGAAGAGGTGACTAAGGTAGTGGACAGGGGAATGTCTATGGATGTTATTTATATGGACTTCCAGAAGGCATTTGATAAAGTCCCACATAAGAGACTGTTAACTAAGGTAGAAGCCCTTGGAGTTGAGGGCAAATTATTGACATGGTTAAGAAGTTGGTTGAGTGGTAGGCGACAGAGAGTGGGGATAATGGGTAAGTACTCCAATTGGCAGGATGTGACTAGTGGTGTCCCGCAGGGATCTTTGTTGGGACCTCAATTATTCACATTATTCATTAACAACTTGGATGATGGCATAGTAAGTCATATATCCAAATTTGCTAACGATACAAAGTTAGGCGGCATTGTAGACAGTTCACATGATAGCATAAAATTGCAAAGAGATATTGACAGACTAAGTGAGTGGGCAAAACTGTGGCAGATGGATTTCAATGTGGGCAAGTGTGAGATTATCCATTTTGGACCAAAAAAGGATAGAGCAGGGTACTTTCTAAATGGAAAGAGGTTAAGTACAGTGGATGTCCAAAGAGACTCGGTGGTTCAGGCGCATAGATCTTTAAAATGCCACGAGCAAGTGCAGAAAATAATCAAAAAGACTAATGGAACGCTAGCCTTCATATCTAGAGGATTGGAGTATAAAGACACAGAGGTTATGCTGCAGCTGTACAAAACCCTAGTTAGACCCCACTTGGAGCAGTTCTGGGCACCACACTTTCGGGAGGATATATTGGCCTTGGAGGGAGTGCAACGTAGGTTTACAAGAATGATACCTGGACTACAGGGGTTAAGTTACGAGGCGAGATTACACAAATTAGGCCTGTTTTCGCTAGAATTTAGAAGGTTAAGGGGTGATCTGATCGAAGTATTCAAAATATTAACAGGAAAAGACAGGCTAGATAAAGATAAACTATTTCCACTGGTTGGAGATTCTAAAACTAGGGGGCATAGTTTAAAAGTTAGGACCAGACCATTCAGGAGAGATGTTAAGAAGCACTTCTTCACGCAAAGGGTGGTAGAGGTTTGGAACTCTCTCCCACAAACAGCAGTTGAAGCTAAAACAGTTGTTAATTTTAAATCTGAGATAGATAGATTTTTGTTAAGCAAAGATATTAAGGGATATTGGCCAAAGGCAGGTATATGGAGTTAGGCTGCAGATCAGCCATGATCTCATTCAATGGTGGGACAGGCTCAAGGGGCTGAATGGCCTACTCCTGTTTCTATCTTCCTATGTTCCTATGACATCACAGGAAAGCCATAAGCTGATTGGTTGGTGAGTAACTGCTGTTAGAGAGTGTCTGTAAATAGCTGGAGAATTAGAAGAAAAAAGTAGTTATTTATTTTAACCCTCAATTATCTACCTTTATATGAGGTAAGGTTAGTATTACTAAGATATTAGTTAGTGTAATTTATTACTAATTATTAATTAGCAAGTGCTGCTTGGATAGAGTGTGAAGCTGTGAGTTTGGTGCGTGAAGGAGTTCAGTGACATGGGGAAGGAGGTGCTCTTTTGTCTCTTTCTTTTCTTTTTTTTGCCGTCTCAGCCTCCAGTATTTGGTTTTTACTTAGATACAGGGGAACAAGGTGATTGATGAGTAACTGGTAAGTTATTCTACTTATTACACTAACAATAAATAATTTGTAAAGTTAAGGTATGGCAGGGCAGCTCAGCCAAGTGGAATGGTATGAGGGAACTCGTGGACGCACCATGTGACCTTGACAAACACATCTGCATGAAGTGTCACCAGCTGCAGAAGCTTGAGCTCCAGTTTCGGAGCTCGAGCGATGGCTGGAGACACTCTGATACATCTGCGAAACAGAGAACTACATGGATAGCACATTTAGGGAGGTGGTCACACTGCAGGTTAAGATTTCTGAGGCATTGGGACCTGTTCTGGGATAGGTGGGACCAGTACAAGATGGACAGATTGCACCTTACAAGACCGAGACTGACATCCTCGCAGGTAGATTTACTGGTGCTGTTGAGGAGGGTTTAAACTAAATTGGCAGGAGATGGGAACCTAGAGAAAGCTCAGATCGGAGGGAACCAAAACTGGTAACAGGAAGTTGAAAAGTAGTAAGCGAACTTAGAAGGCAGATGTGACGAAGGCAAACATCAAATAGGATCGGAATGAGGAATAATGATAAGACAAAATTAAGGGCACTCTATCTGAATGCACACAGCATTCGCAACAAAATAGATAATTTGAAGGCACAAATAGAGGTAAATGGGTATGATTTAATTGCCATTACGGAGATGTGGTTACAGGGTGACTAGAACTGGGAACTGAATATTCAGGGATATTTGTCATTTAGGAAAGATAGGTGGATGGGAAAAGGAGATAGGGTAGCGCTGTTAATAAGGGACGAGATCAGTAAATTAGTGAGAGAGGATCTTAGATCGAAGGAGCAAGATGTAGAATCAGATTGGGTGGAGCTAAGAAACAGAAAGGGGTAGCAAACATTTTTGGGAGTTGTTTCTAGGCCACCAATCTGTAGTGGTAATGTTGGGGATGGTATAAATCAGGAAATTAGAGCTGCATGTAGCATGGGAAATACAGTAGTAATGGGCAAATTCACTTTACACATAGACTGGGTAAACCTAATTAGCACTAATGTTGTGGAGGGTGAACTCCTGGAGTGTTTACGAGATAGATTTCTGGAGCAGTATGTTGAAGAACCAACTAGGGATCGGGCTATTTCAGATTTAGTGTTATGGAATGAGAAAGGGCTAATTAATAACCTTGCTGTAAAGGAGCCTTTGGGAAATAGTGACCACAATATGATAGAATTTTACATTAAGTTTGAAAGAGATATAGTTCATTCTGAAACTAGGGTCTTAAATCTGAACAAAGGAAACTGTGAAGATATGAGGGGCAAGTCAGTTATGGTGGATTGGGAAAATACTTTAAAAGATTTGATGGTAGACAGGGGCAATGGCTAGTATTTAAAGAAGTATTACACGGTTTACAACAAATATGCATTCCTCTAAGACACAAACCCAACAGGAAAGGTGAATCAACTGTGGCTAACAATAGAAGTTAAATATTGCATTAGGTCAAAGGAAGCGACTTATAAGGTCACCAGAAAAAGTGGTAAGCCCAAAGATTGACAGCAATTTAGAGTCCAACAAAGGAGGACCAAGAAACTGATAAAGAAAGGGAAAAGAAAAGAGTAAAGGCGGACTGTAAAAGCTTCTTTAGGTATGTGAGAAGGAAAAGATTAGCAAGGAGGAGTGTGGGTCCATTGCAGGTGGAGACAGGAGAGTTTGTGGTGGGGAATGAGGAAATGGCGGAGAGACCAAACAATTACTTTGTGTTTGTCTTCACAGAGGAAGGCACAGAAAATCTCCCAGAAATACTAGGGAACCAAGGGACTTGTAAAAATGATGAACTGAAGGAAATTAGTATCAAGAAAGAGATAGTACTCAAAAAATTAATTAGATTGAAAGTTGATAAATCCCCTGAACCAGATGAGCTACATCTGAAGTACTGAAGGAGGTGGCTATAGAGATAGTGCAGTGTTTCAAAATTCTGTAGATTCTGGAAAGGTTCCTGCAGACTGGAAAGTAGCAAATGTAACTCTACTATTTAAGAAGGGAACGAGAGAGAAAATTGAGAACAACAGACCTGTTAGTTTGATGTCAGTAGCAGGAAAAATGTTAGAATCTATTATAAAGGATGAGATAACTGGACACTTGGAAAATAATGTCATGATTGGGCAGAGTCAACATGGATTTATGAAAGGGAAATCATGTTTGACAAACCTGTTGGAGTATCTTGAGGATATTATTTGTAGCATAGATAGAGAACCAGTGGATGTGGTGTATTTGGATTTTCAGAAGGCCCCACACAGGAGGTTAGTAAACAAAATTAGAGCACATGAGATAGGGGGTAATATACTGCCATGGATTGAGAATTGGTTAACAGACAGAAAGCAGAGAGTAAGAATAAATGGGTCATTCTCAGGAAGGCAGGCTGTTACTAGGGAGGTACCACAAGGATCATTGCTTGGGCCACAGCGGTTCACAATCTATATAAATGATTTGGGACCAAATGTAATATTTCCAAATTTGCTGATGACACAAAACTAGGTGGGAATGTAAGTTGTGAGGAGGATGCGAGGAGGCTTCAAGGGGATTTGGATTGGCTAAGTGAATGGGCAAAAACATGGCAGATGGACGTCATGTGAACATGTGTGAAGTGATCCACTTTGTTAGAAAAAACAGAAAGGCAGAGTATTTCTTAAATGGTGAGAGCTTGGGAAGTGTTGATGTCCAAAGGGACCTCGTCAGTAAAAGCTAGTATGCAGGTACAGCAAGCAATTAGGAAGTCAGTTGGTATGTTGGCCTTCATTGCAAGGGGATTTGAGTACAGGAGTAAAGATGTCTTGCTGCAGTTGTATACAGCCTCGGTAAGACCGCACCTGGAGTATTGTGTACAGTTTCGGTCTCCTTATCTAAGGAAGGATATACTGGCCATAGAGGGAGTGCAATGGAGGTTCACCAGACTAATCCCTGGGATGGCAGGATTGTCCTGTGAGGAGAGATTGAGGAGGCTGGGCTTGTATTTTCTAGAGTTTTGAAGAATGAGAGGTGATCTCATTGAAACTTTAAAAATTCTTACAAGCGTGACAGGGTAGATGTGGATAGGATGTTTCAAAGAAAATTACAGCACAGGAACAGGCCCTTCGGCCTTCCAAGCCTGCTTCGATCCAGATCCTCTATCTAAACATGTCGCCTATTTTCTAAGGGTCTGTATCTCTTTGCTTCCTGCCCATTCATGTATCTGTCTAGATACATCTTAAAAGATGCTATCGTGCCCGCGTCTACCACCTCCGCTGGCAACGCATTCCAGGCACCCACCACCCTCTGCGTAAAGAACTTTCCACGCATATCCCCCCTAAACTTTTCCCCTCTCACTTTGAACTCGTGACCCCTAGTAATTGAATCCCCCACTCTGGGAAAAAGCTTCTTGCTATCCACCCTGTCTATACCTCTCATGATTTTGTACACCTCAATCAGGTCCCCCCTCAACCTCCGTCTTTCTAATGAAAATAATCCTAATCCACTCAACCTCTCTTCATAGCTAGTGCCCTCCATACCAGGCAACATCCTGGTGAACCTCCTCTGCACCCTCTCCAAAGCATCCACATCCTTTTGGTAATGTGGCGACCAGAACTGCACGCAGTATTCCAAATGTGGCCGAACCAAAGTCTTATACAACTGTAACATGACCTGCCAACCCTTGTACTCAATACCCCTTCCGATGAAGGAAAGCATGCCGTATGCCTTCTTGACCACTCTATTGACCTGCGTTGCCACCTTCAGGGAACAATGGACCTGAACACCCAAATCTCTCTGTACATCAATTTTCCCCAGGACCTTTCCATTTACTGAATAGTTCACTCTTGAATTGGATCTTCCAAAATGCATCACCTCGCATTTGCCCTGATTGAACTCCATCTGCCATTTCTCTGCCCAACCCTCCAATCTATCTATATTCTGCTGTATTCTCTGACAGTCCCCTTCACTATCTGCTACTCCACCAATCTTAGTGTCGTCTGCAAACTTGCTAATCAGACCACCTATACTTTCCTCCAAATCATTTATGTATATCACAAACAACAGTGGTCCCAGCACGGATCCCTGTGGAACACCACTGGTCACACGTCTCCATTTTGAGAAACTCCCTTCCACTGCTACTCTCTGTCTCCTGTTGCCCAGCAAGTTCTTTATCCATCTAGCTAGTACACCCTGGACCCCATGCGACTTCACTTTCTCCATCAGCCTACCATGGGGAACCTTATCAAACGCCTTACTGAAGTCCATGTATATGACATCTACAGCCCTTCCCTCATCAATCAACTTTGTCACTTCCTCAAAAAATTCTATTAAGTTGGTAAGACATGACCTTCCCTGCACAAAACCATGTTGCCTATCACTGATAAGCCCATTTTCTTCCAAATGGGAATAGATCCTATCCCTCAGTATCTTCTCCAGCAGCTTCCCTACCACTGACGTCAGGCTCACCAGTCTATAATTACCTGGATCTGGCTGCTGAGTCTAGAACCAGGGTTCACAGTCTCAGAATAAGGGCAGGCCATTTAAGACTGAGATGAGGAGGAATTTCTTTACTCAGAGGGTGGTGACTCTGTGGAATTCTCAACCCCAGAGGGCTGTGGAAGCTCAATCATTGAGCATGTTCAAGACAGAAATCGATAGCTATCTGGATACTAATGACATCAAGGGATATGGGGATAGTGGGGAAAAATGGCATAGAGATAGATGATCAGCCATGATCTGTTTGAATGGCGGAGCACGCACGTGGGCCAAATAGCCTACTCCTGCTCCAATTTCCTATGTTACTGTGTTCCTGCGTTCATGATTTAAATGTCCCTGCAGGCCCTGAAACAAACAACTGCAGATTTAGAATTCAAGCACTGATTAGGTGCAATTTTCCTGGAACTGTGTGTGTAGCCTGCAGTCTACCCACTTCTACTGAAGATGTGGAGTGTGCTTGCTGGGAGAGAAACCAACATGAAAGGATGTCTTAGCGGTCTAGAGAGAGGGCGTCCGGGTTCTCCAATGTGGCACTGAAGGTCCTGGTGGGGGAAGTACAAAGAAGGAGGGATGTCCTGTGCTTGCAGTGGGAGAAAAGGCCACAGAGGCAGCTAATGTGGTGTACGTGGGAGGAGTTTGTCCAGGAAGTGACAGACAGGAACCCTAGCCCCAGGACATGGTACCAGTGCCACAAGAAATGTAATGATTTGACACATGTGGTCAAGGTAAGATCCCATTTCACAAACATATTGCTCAATAACCACACCACCACCAGCATCATAAGTTCAACACACTTCATCCATCATCTGAATATACACCTGCATGTGAGGCATCTCACACACACACAAACATGCATGTCAATACACTGGTTCACAATCATCACTCCTCTTCCAGGACAAGATGGCAGATAACAGTTGGCAACAGAACCTGATCGAGGACGGTCAACCATGTCTGCATGAGATCATTCCCTGTGGGGAGGCAATGCCGGCAGTGATCAGGAGGAAAATGGAAGACTCCATGGCCAGAGATAGAGTAGTGGGCATCTCACCTAGAGGTATGTGGCCACTCCAGCTTCCTTACAGATGCACACAATTCTTGATCCCTAATCCCCCAAAGCTATCCTCATTCCAAAATCCACAGTGGCCATCCATGTTGCACCCTCACCCTTCTAGATTTATCATTGCAGGCTCCCAGAATCTAGATCCACCTTGCCCCTAGGACCCTGGACCAAGATGAGCAACAGCCACCTTGTCACATTGCCATTGCCCCCCACCCCGACCCCTGAGGAAGACGAGAGAAAGAGAAAATGCTTTGCATCAATGGCTACCACTGTCACAAGGACAGCACAGAGACTGACACCACATGCAACTTAGAGGCTAAGTTAGAAGAGGGATCCTCACAGTGGGATGCACTGGGCACTAGTGGGCAGCAGCCACATCAGGTGGAAAGGTCACCACAGTTGCCATATTTTCAGGGAGGTGGGTGGAGAAAGGTTGCATACTAGTTCTACTGTAGAGGAGTTAGTTGACTCACATGGCCAAGCTTCAGAAGAAGACTGATGGTTGCAATATACCAAATGCTTGGTGCAATGGACAGCCTGCTTGAAAGGTTATGGGTTAGAGCCAAGGGGTGGAGCAATCCACCTCCACCTTGATTTGTGGCTTAACAAATGTTGCTGTATCTCTAAATCAAAAAATCAACTCATTCAAATAATTCTATTTCCTTTTGAGCCCCGGAGAACCTTTGCAGTCCAATATTCATAATTCTTTAAAACAGAAATCAAACGTTCCCATTTGATTCCAGGCATTACAATATTTTGTTTTTTTTCCCTCCATCTTAGATGACATTTTAATTTCTTAGAAGTAACTTGCTAAATTACACTGGATTTTCAACATCTCAAATTATTCCAAATTCAAATAACAGTGTTGCTGGGGCGACAAGTTTTATTAATGCTCCATTTAATATCTCCCCAAAAGAAACAAGGTGTTTTAAACTTCAAATTAGATTTCTGCCAGGCATCTTCAGACATTCAAGGCTGAAGCTTATCTCTTACAAAATTGTTCATTGCCTTTTCACAGTTGCAAAACCAACTTTTAAAATAAAAATAAAAACTTTAATTTAAAATATAATTCAATTTATATATCCCATTCCTGGGTGCACAATCTTAAATTGAAATGAACACACTCAACAATCACTTTCCCACTCATTCAATTCCAAACAACATGGAAAAATTGATTCCTGCAATGGGTTATCCTTTCAACATTAAAGCCAGACAACAAAGAGTTAACGACTGTCAGCTCCATAGCACACAGCTACACAGACAAATGGAAGCTTCCAAGATTCATGCAGACTCGAACAAAGACACAGTAACTTGTTTTTATTCACCTGAAATTTCACTAAAAACATAGCCTTTTATGTTGCTCTGTCATAAACTTAGTCATGGAGCCCTCCACCCCCAGTCAAAACCATGGCATTCTCCACCTTTTTCTCTCCCATTTTATTTTGTTCCTGCTTTGTTTATGTTGCCCTGCACGGTTCTCTGACCAGCGTGGCTTCGCTCCACTCTTTAGCTAGCTACTTAACGCCATCCTGCACGATCTTAGTTTCCTGACCAGCACAGCTTCGCGTGTAAACTGTAAGTGGTCTGACCAGTCTACATGACTTCAGCTTCACTATCCCGCCAGCACGGTTCTGCTGGCTTACCCGGCACTACCTGTCCTGAGTCCTCCTTTAGATTTTTTGGGTAATTAACCTGACCTTTATTCGGGTAGGCTTACTGCCCTAACTATGGGTGGTAAATAAATATACTCACCCGCTTGCAGCGCCGCTCCAATGGTCCAGTGTGGGTATCCTGCCAACTACGCCAAACTGTTGTGAGACAACTGAATCACCACACAAGGAGACTCAGGTACAGGTTTCGATTGTTTATTCAAGTGTACGCAGGGAGAGACCATCTCGGGCAGTCTGGGATAGCACTCTGATTTTACACTCAAAGATGCAAACTTATATACTGTTCTTGTCACGCAATATGGTCATATAATTGATGATTTTTCATGCACTCTTATGAATACACA
This sequence comes from Heterodontus francisci, assembly GCF_036365525.1. Taxonomy (NCBI): domain Eukaryota; kingdom Metazoa; phylum Chordata; class Chondrichthyes; order Heterodontiformes; family Heterodontidae; genus Heterodontus; species Heterodontus francisci. Next base: position 169,618,892 of record NC_090371.1, on the reverse strand, counting down.
GTTCTAGTCTTTTTTTTTATAGAGATACAGCACTGAAACAGGCCCTTCGGCCCACCGAGTCTGTGCCGAACATCAACCACCCATTTATACTAATCCTACACTAATCCCATATTCCTACCAAACATCCCCACCTGTCCCTATATTTCCCTACCACCTACCTATACTAGTGATAATTTATAATGGCCAATTTACCTATCAACCTGCAAGTCATTTGGCTTGTGGGAGGAAACCGGAGCACCCGGAGAAAACCCACGCAGACACATGGAGAACTTGCAAACTCCACACAGGCAGTACCCGGAATCGAACCCGGGTCCCTGGAGCTGTGAGGCTGCGGTGCTAACCACTGCGCCACTGTGCCGCCCTATCAGTGCTCGCAACAGATGTCTCCAGCCTTGGTCCTCGATCTCTTTGTTTCACATTAGTCAGACATTCCACAGTTTGCTGATTGTGCAGCCTGGGCCAATTCCGGCTTCAACATTCACTCCCTAACTTTGTCCTTTGCTCTTGCAGCTTCTTTGTCTTTTTCTCATCCTGACTTGAGTAATTACTACTAAGTTGCCTTTCTAACTCACATGTTATTTCTTCTTAACCCTTTCATACAGAACCTAGAACCCATCCTTTCCTGCATGGAGAGGTTGCCCAATTCCAGCCAGCGACCTGTGAAACCCGATATCGTGCAGCGTCTAATGAAAGAGATCACAGCTTCCAATGCAATTATTGCAGCTTGTATGGAACAGCAAAGTGCTGCAATGGAAGCTCAGGCTGCTGCCATGGTAGCTGTAGCTCCTTGGTTAAAAAGGGCTTGCAGAGTGTCTCCGATGGCCAGAGATCTGTCCACTACCATATCAATGAAGGGGCTGAACAGAAGTTTCAAGATAGCAGCGTGGGAATTATTGAGCAGGAACCTATTGGCCTCTTTCCAGAAGCCAGCATTGCTCCTTTTCCACCACTCCACCATTGCACTTGCAGTTTGCCCATCAGCCAGGTGGTCCAGACTGTTGAAGGCCATGCTAAGATAGTGTAGTCCAAACTTAACAAGCAACAGAACAGCAGAATGTTCTCACTGTAAATTTGCCAGAAATACAGCAGTAGGTCCCGGAATTAGGCCAAGATTCAGATATGCTGCAATAAAAACAGAAAATGCTGGAAATATTCAGCAGGTCAGGCAGCTTTTGTGGAAAGAGAAACAGACTTAACTTTGCAGATCGATGATGAAAGGTTCTGACAAAAGGTCATCGACTTGTTAACTCTGTTTCTCTCTCCACGGATGCTGCCTAACCTGCTGAAAATTCCAGCATTTTCTGTTTTTATTTCAGATTTCCAGCACCTGCAGTATTTTGCTTTTGTGTCAGATGTGCTGGATTAGTAGGATTATAGAACTTAACGATTAATAACATAGAACAGTAACTTGCATTTATATAGTATCTTTCATGTAGAAAAATATCCCAAGGTTTAATTATTCTGATGTTACTTTTAAAACGTTTGGAGTCAGTATTGAGCAACTAAGTGAGTGTAGTGACTGTCATAAAGCAGCACATTTGATTGTTGCAGAGTATAGCTGGTATCTTCAGCATACATATGGAAGGTGACTCCATATCAACACTAAGAGGCAGCATGTACATGAGGAAGAGGAGCAGCCCAAAGAAAGTCTGTTTTTGCCTCTGCTGTACTCTGATAACCTATATGTTTCATTTCTTCATTTGCTCATTGCTTCATTTCACTGGAATCAAACTGAAACAGACAGAAAGCAGCATATTCAATTGTTGCACTCTCAGCAAGAGAATAAATGATCTGTTATTACTGGGTGTAACTTAGAAACACCATTGAGTCATAGTCATTTACAGCACAGAAGGAGGTCATTCAGCCCATGCTGTCTGCATCAGCTCACCAAATGAGCAATTCACCTAATGCCATTCCCCGGCTCTTTCTTCCTTTTCAGATAACTATCTATTTCCCTTTTGAATGCCTCGTTTGAACCTGCCTCCACCACACTCTCAGGCAGTACATTATAGACCTTAACCACTCGCTGCATGAAAAAGTTGTTCCTCATGTCCCTTTTGTCAATAACGTTAAATCTGTGCCCTTTTGTTCTCGATCCTTTCACAAGTGGGAACAGTTTCTTTCTATCTACTCTGTCCAGACCCCTCACGATTTAGAATACCTCCTTCAAATCATCTCTCAACCTTCTCTTCTCCAAGGAAAACAGTCCCAACTTCTCCAATCTATCTTCATAACTGAAGTTCCTCATTCCTGGAACCATTCTCGTGAATCTCTTCTGCACTCACTCCAATGTCTCCACATCCCCTCCGAAGTGCGGCGTCCAGAACTGGATGCAGTACTCCAGCTGAGACCGAAGCAGTGTCCCATATATGTTCAACATAACCTCACCTGCTCCTGTACTCTATAGTCCTATTAATAAACCCTAGGATACTGTATACTTTATTAACCAGTCTCTCAACCTGTCCTGCCACCTTCATGCACATATACCCTCTGATCCTGCACCCCCTTTAGAGGTGCACCTTTATTTTATATTGTCTCTCCACATTCTTCCTACCAAAATGAACCACCTCGCATTTCCCCACACTGAAACTCCTCTGCCACTGTCTGCCCACTCCATCCTGTCTACGTTCCCTTGAAGCTCAACATTATCCTCCTCACAGTTCGCAATGCTTCCATGTTTCGTATCATCTGCAAATTTTGAAATTGTGCCCTGTACACCAAGATCTAGGTCATTTAATATATATCAGGAAGAGCAAGGGTCCCAACAGTGACCATTGGGGAACTCCACTGCAAACCCTCCTCCAGTCTGAAAAACATCCATCAATCACCACTCTCTGCCAACCCCATATCCATGTTGCCATGGGAGGCGGTGACATAGTGGTGTTGTCCCTGGACCAGTAACCTAAAGACCCACAATATTGCTCTGGGAACATGGGTTCGAATCCTACCACGGCAGAAGGTGGAATTTGAATTCAATTAATAAATGTGGAAATAAAAGCTCATCTAATGATAACCATGAAACCATTGTCGACTGTTGTAAAAACCCATCTGGTTCACTAATGTCCTTTAGGGAAAGGAACCCTGCTGTCCTTACCTGGTCTGGCCTGTATGTGACTCCAGACCCACAGCAATGAGGTTAACTCTTAAATGCCCTTTGAAATGGCCGAGCAAGTCACTCAGTTGTATCTAACCACGACAAAGTCAATAAGGAATGAAACCAGATGGACCACGGCATTGACCTTGGCACTGGAAATGACAACGGCAAACCCGATCCTGTCCTCCTTACTAACATCTGGGGGGCTTGTGCCAAAGTTGGGAGAACTGTCCCACAGACTAGTCAAGCAACAGCCTGACATAGTCATACTCATGGAATCATAACTTACAGACAATGACCCAGACACTGCCATCACCATCCCTGGATATGTCCTGTCCTGACCGGCAGGACAGACCCAGCAGAGGTGGCAACACAGTGGTATACAGTTGGGAGGGAATGCCCTGGGATTCCTCAACATCAGCTCCGGAACCCAAGAAGTCTCATGGCATCAGGTCAAACATGGGCGAGGAAATCTCCTGCTGATTACCACCTACCGCTCCTCCCCCTCAACTGATGAATCAGTACTCCTCCATGTTGAACGCCACTTGAAGGAAGCACTGAGGGTAGCAAGGGTGCAAAATTTACTCTGGGTGGGGGACTTCAATCACCAAGAGTGTCTTGGGAGTACCACTACTAACCGAGCTGGCTGAGTCCTAATGGACATAGCTGCTAGACTGGGTCTGCGGCAGATGGTGAAGGAACCAACAAGAGGGAAAAATATACTTGACCTCGTCCTCACCAATCTGCCTGCCGCAGATGCATCTGTCCATGACAGTAGTGGTAGGAGTGACCACCGCACAGTCCTTGTGGAGATGAAGTCCCGTCTTCACATTGAGGATACCCTCTAATCGTGTTATGTGGCACTACCACTGTGCCAAATGGGATAGATTTCATATAGATCTAGCAATGCAAAATTGGACAGCCATGAGGCGCTGTGGGCCATCAGCAGCAGCAGAATTGTAGTCAACAACAATCTGTAACCTCAGGGCCTGGCATATCCCCCACTCTACCGTTGCCATCAAGCCGGGGGACCAACCCTGGTTCAATGAAGAGTGCAGGAGGGCATGCCAAGAGCAGCACCAGACATACCTCAAAATGAGGTGTCAACCTGGTGAAGCTACAACCCAGGACTACTTGCGTGCCAAACTGCGTAAGCAGCATGCGATAGACAGAACTAAACAGTCCCATAACCAACGGATCAGATCTAAGCTCTGCAGTCCTGCCACATCCAGCCGTGAATGGTGGTGGACAATTAAACAACTAACTGGAGGAGGTGGCCACACAACTATCCCCATCCTTAATGAGGAGGGAACCCAGCACATCAGTGCAAAAGCTAAGGCAGAAGCAGTTGCACCCATTTCAGCCAGAAGTGCCGAGTTGATGATCCAACTCAGCCTCCTCCTGAAGTCCCCGGCATCACGGATGCCAGTCTTCAGCCAATTCAACTCACTCCGCGTGATATCAAGAATCGACTGAAGGCGCTGGATACTGCAAAAGCTTATGGGCCCTGACAGCATTCCGGCAATAGTACTGAAAATCTGTGCTCCAGGACTTGCTGCGCCCCTAGCCCAGTTGTTCAGTACAGCTACAACACTGACATCTACCCAGCAATGTGGAAAATTGCCCAGCTATGTCTGGAGCACAGGTCTTGAGTACTATTGCCAGAATATTGTCAGGGTCCATAGCTTTTGCAGTATCCAGTGCCTTCAGTCGTTTCTTGATGTCACGCGGAGTGAATCGAATTGGCTGAAGTCTGGCATCTGTGATGCTGGGAACTTCAGGAGGAGGCCGAGATGGATCATCAACTCGGCACTTCTGGCTGAAGATTGTTGCAAATGCTTTAGCCTTATCTTTCGCACTGATGTGCTGGGCTCCCCCATCATGTAGGATGGGGATATTTGTGGAGCCACCTCCTCCAGTTAGTTTTTTAATTGTCCACCACCATTCACAGCTGGATGTGGCAGGACTGCAGAGCTTAGATCTGATTCGTTGGTTATGGGATTGCTTAGCTCTGTCCATCGCATGCTGCTTACGCAGTTTGGCATGCAAGTAGTCCTGGGTTGTAGCTTCACCAGGTTGATGCCTCATTTTGAGGTATGCCTGGTGCTGCTCCTGGCATGCCCTCCTGCACTCTTCATTGAACCAAGGTTGGTCTCCTGGCTTGATGGTAATGGTAGAGTGGGGGATATGCCGGGCCCTGAGGTTACAGATTGTGGTTGGCTACAATTCTGCTGCTGCTGATGGCCCACAGCGCCTCATGGATGCCCAGTTTAGCATTGCTAGATCTGTTCAAAATCTATCCCATTTAGCACGGTGATAGTGCCACACAACACGATGGACGGTATCCTCAATGTGAATGCGGGACTTCGTCTCCACAAGGACTGTGGGGTGGCCACTCCTGCCAATACTGTCATGGACAGAAGCATCTGCGCCAGGCAGATTGGTGAGGACGAGGTCAAGTATGTTTTTCCCTCGTGTTGGTTCCCCCACCACCTGCTGCAGACCCAGTCTAGCAGCTATGTCCTTTAGGACGTGGCCAGCTCGGTCAGTAGTGGTGCCACCGAACCACTCTTGGTGATGGACATTGAAGTCCCCCACCCAGAGTACATTTTGTACCCTTGCCACCCTCAGTGCTTCCTCCAACTGGTATTCAACATGGAGGAGTACTGAGTCATCAGCTGAGGGAGGGTGGTAGGTGGTAATCAGTAGAAGGTTACCTTGCCATGTTTGACCTGATGCCATGAGACTTCATGGGGTCTGGAGTCGATGTTGAGGACTGCCAGGGCATTCCCTCCCTACTGTATACCACTGTGCCACCACCTCTGGTGGGTCTGTCCTCCGGTGCGACAGGACGTACCCGGGGATGGTGATGTCAGTATCTGGGACATTGTCTGTAAGGTATGATTCCATGAGTATGACTATGTCAGGCTGTTGCTTGACTAGTCTGTGGGACAGCTCTCCCAACTTTGGCACAAGCCCCCAGATGTTAGTAAGGAGGACTTTGCAGGGTCGACAGGGCTGGGTTTGCCGTTGTCATTTCCAGTGCCTAGGTCAATACCAGGTGGTCTGTCCAGTTTCATTCCTTTTTATTGCCTTCGTAGCAGCGAGGTACAACTGAGTGGCTTGCCAGGCCATTTCAGAGGGCATGTAAGAGTTAACCACATTGCTGTGGGTCTGGAGTCACACGTAGGCCAGACCAGGTAAGGACAGCAGATTTCCTTCCCTAAAGGACATTAGTGAACCAGATGGGTTTTTACAACAATCGACAATGGTTTCATGGCCATCATTAGACTAGCTTTTAATTCCAGATTTATTAATAAAATTCAAATTCCACCTTCGGCTGTGGTTGGATTCGAACCCATGTCCCCAGAGAAATACCCTGGGTCTCTGGGATACTAGTCCAGTGATAATACCACTTCGCCACTGCCTCCCTTACAGATTGATGGCAGCAATCTTTAATTTCTGGAACCTTCATCCCAATCTTGGGTAAGTTACAAGAAAATAACTGCATATAATTTATTGTTTCACATTAACATCATTAGAGAGATGGAACAGAGGCGCTATCACCATGGTCTCCCCCAACAGAGGGAGCTCTTTTTAAAAAGAAATATACTTTATTCATAAAAATCTGTAAAAAAAAATACATTCCCAGACAGTTCCAAGTTGACATTCCAGAAAGTGCAAAAGAAATCAGATTCTTTCAATACAGAACGTGAGTTGCCTCACAACCCTTCCATTTTACCTGCAATGTACATTTACACTATACAGCAAAACCATATTTTGCTGCTTGCTGGTCCAAATCCCAACCGGGTCCTTGACATCAGTGCTGCTGCCAGCTTCCTTGACATACCAGGCGAGGAAGGTGAGTACATCCATAACAGGAACATGGGGTTATAGAGGTTAATTGTCACCACCCGGTCACGTTGTGATGGCAGCGTGAAGAGTGGCTCCACTGTGAGGATCGACAGCGGTTCCTGGTTTCCCTTCTCATTGAACACCTTCAGGAACTTGATGCATCCCACCACGTTCTTGAAAGTCACGTCAAGATATCCACTGCTGGGAAGTCCTGCAGGCAGAAGATGTCTGTAGCTAGGATTCCACATCAATCAATAAGGATTTTCTTAATGAAGAAGGTACAGTCAACAGGTGCACCTCCTTCATCACCACCTGAACGGTGTTACGTATTCCCTGGCCTGAAGCTCTTGATTTGGTTACAGCCATTTCATTCAAAACCTTCGTGGAACAGGATCAAAGGCACCTGATTTATTTACCCCAAAAAATATACTTTATTCATAAAAATCTGCAAAAAATACATTACAAAACAGTTCAAACCAGCACCAAGTTGACATTCCAAAAAGTGTAAAGTGCAAAGGAAATCAGTTTTCTTCAATTCAGGAGTGAATTGCCTCACAACCCTTCCATTCCATTTTACATGCCATGTATACTTTACAGCAAAACCATATTTGGTGTATACAGCTCAAAGGGTTTCCCATGGGTCCAGCCCCTCAGTTCACTATGGTGGGAGGACCTTACTCAGTGGTCTTTCCCCTTGAGCCTTCGTGGCGGCTGCCCAAGCTTTAGTGCGTCCCTCAGCACGTAGTTCTGGACCTTGGAATGCGGCAGTCTGCAACACTCAGTCATTGACAACTCTTTGCGCTGGAAGACCAGCAAGATTCGGGCAGACCAAAGGGCATCTTTCACCGAGTTGCTGGTGCTCCAGCAGCAGTTGATGTTTTTCTCGGTGTGCGTCCCTGGGAACAGCCCGTAGAGCACAGACTCCTGTGCTACAGAGCTGCTTGGGATGAACCTCAACAAAAACCACTAATCTCTTTCCACATCTGCTTTGCAAAGGCACATTCCAGAAGGAGGTGGGCAACAGTCTCTTCCCCACCACAGCCACCTCGACGGCAGCCTGCGGAGGCGGTGAGATTCCGGGCGTGCATGAAGGATCTGATAAGGAAGGCCCTTCTCACCACCAGCTAAGCTGTGTCTTGGTGCTTGTTTGAAAGTTCTGGTGATGAGGCATTCTGCCAAATGATTTTGGCAGTCTGCTCGGGGAACCATCCGACAGGATCCACCATCTGCTTTTCGCGTAGGGCCTTGAGGACATTCCGTGCAGACCACTGCCTGCTGGATTGGTGGTCAAAGGTGTTTTTCTGCACAAACCTTTCCATAAAAGATAGGTGGTACGGCACAGTCCAACTGGTCTTTTTTGTTTCCCAAAATTATACTTTATACGTAAAAATCTGTAAAAACTACATTACAAAACAGTTCAAAACGGCACCAAGTTGACATTCCAGAAAGTGCAAAGGAAATCAGTTTTCTTCAATACAGGAGTGAGTTGCCTCACAACCCTTCCCATTCCATTCTACATGCTAAAACAGAGGGTCGGGATAAATGAGTCTAAAACAGAGAGTCGGGATAAATGGGCTTTTTCTGGTTGGCAAGATGTAACTAGTGGGGTGCCACAGGGTTCGGTCCTCGGGCCCCAACTATTTACAATCTATATAAGTGACTTGGATGCAGGGATAGAGGTACTATAGCCAAATTTGCAGATGACACTAAAATAGGTGGGACAGTAAGTTGCAACAAAGAAATAAGAAATTTACAAATGGATATGGATAGATTAGATAAATGGGCCAAAATTTGACAGATGGATTTTAACATGGATAAGTGTGAGGTTATTCATTTGGGTCGGAAGAATAGAAAGGCAAATTATTATCTAAATGGAGAGAAACTTCAGAGTGCTTCGGTGCAGAGGGATCTGGGCGTCCTCGTGCATGAATGGCAAAAACTAGTATGCAGGTACAGCAGATGATAAGGAAGGCAAATGGAATTTTGGCATTTATTGCTAAAGGAATAGAGTATAAAAGTAGGGAAGTGTTGCTGCAACTGTACAGGGCATTGGTGAGACCGCACCTGGAGTATTGCGTACAATTTTGGTCCCCTTATTTGAGAAAGGATGTAGTTGCATTGGAGGCAGTTCAGAGGAGGTTCACAAGATTGATTCCAGAGATGGGGGGGCTTGTCTTATGAAGCGAGATTGAGCAGTTTAGGCCTTTATTCTCTGGAGTTTAGAAAAATGAGAGGAGATCTAATTGAGGTATATAAGATGGTTAAGGGGATTGACAAAGTAGACATAGTGAGGATGTTTCCTCTTGTGGGGCAATCTAGAACGAGAGATCATAGTTTTAGGATAACGGGTAGCAGATTTAAAACAGAGATGAGCAGAAATTACTTCTCTCAAAGGGTTGTGAGTCTGTGGAATTCACTACCCCCAGAGTGTGGTGGATGCCGGGACATTATGTAAATTTAAGGAGGAGGTAGACAGATTTTTAATTAGAAATGGGTTGAAGGGTTGTGGAGAATGGGCAGGAAAGTGGAGTTGAGGCCAAGATGAGATCAGGTATGCTCGTATTGAATGGTGGAGCAGGCTCGAGGGGCTGAATTGCCTAATCCTGCTCCCAGTTCTTATGTTCTTATATACATTTTACAGCAAACCGATATTTGGTGTATACAGCCCGAGGGGTTTCTCATCGGTCCATCCGCTCAGTTCACTATGGTGGGAGGACCTTACACAGTGGTCTTTCCCCATTGACCCTTAGCGGCGGCTACCTCAAGCTTTAGTGCGTCCCTCAGCACGTAGTCCTGGACCTTGGAATGTGCCAGTCTGCAACACTCAGTCGTGGACGACTGCGCTGGAAGACCAGCAAGTTTCGGGCAGACCAAAGGGCGTCTTTCACCGAATTGATGGTCCTCCAATTGTTTATTTCAGTTTGCATCCCTGGGAACAGCCCATAAAGCACAGACTCCTGTGTTACGGAGCTGCTTGGGATGAACCTCAACAAACACCACTGCATCTCTTGCCACACCTCCTTTGCAAAGACACATTCCAGGAAAGATCTGACGAGGAGGGCTCTTCTCACCACCAGCCAAGCTACATCTTGGTGCTTGTTCTGGTGATGAGGCATTCTGCCAAATGATTGACAGTCTGCTCGGGGAACCATCCGACAGGATCCACCATCTCCTTTTCCCGTAGGGCCTTGAGGACATTCCGTGTAGACGATTGTCTGGTGGATTGGTGGTCAAAGGTGTTTTTCCGCAGAAACCTTTCCACGAAGGATAGGTAATACGGCACGGTCCAACAGGATGGAGCGTTCCGCGGCCATGTGACCAGACCCATCCTTCACAACACCGGGGACAGATAGAACCTCCGCACGTAGTGACACTTGGTGTTTGCATACTGGGGATCTACGCATAGCTTGATGTAGCTGCACACGCAGGTGGTCATCAGGATGAGGGCGACGTTAGGTACATTTTTCCCGCCCTTATTCAGATGTTTGAACATTGGACCTGTCCATTTTGGATCTCCAGATAAAGCGGAAAATAGCTCGGGTGACTGCCACGGCGCAGGAGTGGGGTATGGGCCAGACCTGCGCCACGTACAGCAATGTGAGTGCCTCGCACCTGATGACCAGGTTCTTACCCACAATGGAGAGAGATGGTTGCTCCCACATGCTCAGCTTGTGTTGTACCCTGGCTACTCGCTCCTTCCAGGTTTTGGCGCACGCCCCGGCCCTTCCAAACCATATCCCCAACACCTTCAGGTAGTCTGACCTGACGGTGAAGAGGACAAAGGATCGGTCGGCCCAGTTCCCAAAGAACATGGTCTCACTCTTACCGTGGTTAACTTTGGCTCCCGAGGCCAGTTTGAACTGGTCGCAGATGCTCATCAGTCTGCACACAGACAGGGGGTCCGAGCAGAAGACAGTGACGTCATCCATGTACAGGGAGGTTTTAACTTGAGTGTCTCCACTGCCTGGGATTGTCACCCCTCTTATGCTCGCATCCTTCCTAATGTACTCAGCAAAATGTTCCATACAGCAAACAAACAAAACAGGGGAGAGAGGACAGCCCTGTCTGACTCCAGATTGGATCAGGAAACTTTCTGATTCCCACCCATTGATTGAGACTGCACTGCTGATGTTTGTGTAGAGCAGTTTGATCCAATTGCAGATTCCCTCCCCAAACCCCATTTTGGAGAGTATGTCCATCATGTAGGTGTGCGATATCCTGTCAAAAGCCTTCTCCTGGTCCAAGCTGATGAGGCAGGTGTCCACCCTCCTGTCCTGTACATAGGCGATCGTATCCTTGAGTAGCGCAAGACAATCAGAGATCTTCCTGCCGGGTACAGTACAGGTCTGGTCAGGGTGAATCACCAACTCCAGAGCAGACTTGACCTGACTGCCGATAACTTTGGACAGAATCTTGTAGTCTACATTAAGCAGTGAGATGGGCTGCCAATTTCTGATTTCCGCCCTCTCCCCCTTCCGCGTGTAGATGAGGGTGATGATGCCTTTCCTCATGGATTCTGACATGCTGCCGGCCAGAAGCATACTCTCATATACTTCCAGCAGATCTGGGCCGATTCAGTCCCACAGAGCCGAATACAACTTAACCGGTAAGCCATCGCTTCTGGGAGTTTTACTCGTCTCGAAGGACCTGAAAGCGTTTGTCAACTCGTCCAGAGTTAGCAGTTTGTCCAGACTCTCTCGCATGCTTTCATCTAAGACTTCCATGATAGATGACATCTAAGACTGGGAGGCCGTGCTGTCCATGGGTTTCACGTCGTACAGCCCAGCATAAAAGGATTTGCTGATCATTAGTATGTCGGACTGCGAAGACGTAACCGAGCCATCCTCTTCCTTCAGGCTGCTGATCACAGAGCTCTCTCTGTGTACCTTTTGGAAGAAGTAACGCGAGCACGTCTCATCCTGCTCAATGGAGTGGACTCTGGACCAGAAGATGATCTTGGAGGCCTCTGTGCAAAGAGCGAGTCCTGCTGGCTCTTCATCTCTTGAGATCTTCCTTGACCTCGACCCCGATCGACTGCAGCCAGAGCAGATTTTGCATACTTTTCTGGAGTCAGGTCATTTCCCTCTGTCTCTCTCTCGCCCTCTGAACACCTTTGAAGATAAAGAACCTCTTGATGTTTGCCTTGATCACCTCCCACCAGTGCACCAGAGACTCAAAGAAGGTTTCATGGTTCTCCAACCTTTGTAATTCCTGTTGAGTTCCTCAACATTCTCTGGGGTAAGCAGTGTAGCATTGAGCTTCCATGTCCCCCTGCCAACCTGCTGGTCGTCCTGTAAGTGACAGTTGGCCAGTAAGAGCCAATGGTCAGAGAAGAACACCGGCTTGACATTAGTGGATCTGACTGTGACAGTACGGGACACAAACAGGAAGTCAATCCTGGAATGAGCAGACATGTCCGATCTTGACCAGGTGTATCTACGCTGCGCTCCATCTGCAGGGTTGCCGAAGATGTCGTGCAGCTTGGCATCTTTTACTGTTTCCATTAGGAATCTGGACGTAGTGTCCAGTTTGCGGTCATCACTGCCGGATCGTCCAGCTGCATCGATGATGCATTTGAAGTCACCGCCTAGAATGACCGGCCTGGATGTTGCCAGCAGCAGTGGGAGCTGCTGGAGGATGTCAGCTGCTCGCTGCATTGAGCCGGGGCATACAAATTGATCAACCGGAGCGGAGCGTTGTTGTACATTACATCTGCTACAAGGATGCGGCCGCCTACCACCTCCTTAACTTCGGAGATGATGAGGTTGCCTCCCCGCAGCAGAATACCCAGGCCGGAGGAATGGCAATCATTACCCCCTGACCAGATCGATGGCCCATGGGACCACCATCACAACCATTGCCTGTAGGTGCTGAGATGTGGTATTCCACACTCCTGCAGAAACAGCAGGTCGGCTTTGACCTTGGCGAGGTAGTCCAAGGTTGAAACACATTGTGTAGTGGATTTAATGCTACGCACATTAATCAAAGCAATCTTTATATCCATTTTAAAGTTAGGGGTTGCTTCCCACACCATTTGCCCTTGCTAGTCCCAGTCCTTGGGTATGTTCCTGCATACTCAGAGTACACAAGCTGTTTCACAATCGTTGGGCTCAGAAACCCCTCCTGGTTTCTCATGGGAGGTTTGTTCCGCTGGGGTGACATCGGGGAGGGGGGTCTTGTAGGCAGCAAGGATTGGGCTGTCCTCTGCTGTTGGTGTCTTTCCCCTCTGTTCCTCCTCGAAGACATCACTGCTCCTGGCGTTCCGGAGCTGGAGTGCGCCAGATGCTTCGTTGCTCTCGGTGTCCCAGAGCTGAGATGCGCTGGGCATGTCGCTAGGTTCAGCGCTTTGGGTTTGGGGCATGCTGGGCCCATCACAGCTTCCAGTGCCCCAGATCTGGGGAGCTTTATCTTCCAGCTCCTTTGAGTTCTGTCGCTTATTTTGCAGGTGCCGTCATTCCGGCCCTTCCTTGTCCAGTGAGGAGGAGCTGCCGTAATCTGTCTCAGACGGTAACCTCCACTTGCCACTGGTTTGGGTGGTGGGCTGTTCCTTTATTGGAGGTTTTTTCTTTGTGATTTTCCTTTGTACCACTTGCCATTAACCTGTTTGTCCATCTGCTGCCTCCTCCTCCATTGATTCTGTCTGTGGAGGAGGCATTTCCGGGCACAGGATAGGTGTTGGGTTGTTGGTTGCAGCTGCCTCCCCTTTCTTCTCCTTCCGAGGTAGACTTTCCTCACTGCGGAGAAGGTTGCTTATCTCCTTCCCAGCACCAGATGCATTCACCGTTCCTTCTCCCAGCCTTTCCTTGGACCTTGCCGCCTGAGCATAACGGAGGCAGCGTTTGGGGCAGGTTTTGTAGAGGTGGCCTGCCTCACTGCACAGATTGCAGCACTTACTCTGCTTACAGTCCTTGGTCTGATGGCTTTCCTTCTTGCAGTTCTTGCAGATGACTGTGCTGCAATTAGCTGCCACGTGACCAGATTTGCCACAGGTGTTCCGGAGCTGGAGTGCGCCAGATGCTTCGTTGCAGCGTAGACTAAGAAGCCTCGACTTCCCCCGATAGCGAAGCTGGATGGAGGATGGATGATGGCTCCGTTGGCATCAACGCTCAAGGTCACCTTGACCTGCCGCTTGCTGGTCCAAATCCCAAATGGGTCCTTGACATCAGTGCTGCTGCCGGCCACCTCGACGTACCTGGCAAGGAAGGTGAGTGCATCCACCACAGGAACATGGGGGTTATAGAGGTGAATTGTCACCACCCGGTCACATTGTGATGGCAGCGTGAAGAGTGGCTCCACTGTGAGGATCGACAGCAGCTCTTGGTTTCCCTTGTTCTTGAACACCTTCAGGAACTTGATGCATCCCACCACGTTCTTGAACATCACATCAAAATATCCACTGCTGGGGAAGTCCTGTAGGCAGAAGATGTCTGTAGCTAGGAATCCACAGCAATCAATGAGGATTTTCTTGATGAAGAAGGTACAGTCAACCCATGCATCTCCTTCATTACCACCTGAACGGTGTTACGCACTCCCTGGCCTGAAGCTCTAGAATTGGTTACAGCCATTTTACTCAAAACCTACCTGGAACAGGATAAAAGGCCACTGATCATGGTTTCTTCCCCAGTCACGTTCTCTCTCCTGTTTAAACATTAGAACATTGTTTTCATTAAAATTGGGTCCACCCACTCCTGTCTTCCAAAACCGTCGCTTTTAAGGTTGGCCTGACTATTTGCTGATCCTAAAAAAGTTCTTAAACTGTGTATCTCATTGGAAACCAAAATCTATGCAAAAATTATATTTCAACGCTAACTATATTTACTGTTTTCTTTAGCCGAAAGTGCAGGTGCTGTTAATTTGCATATCATCACAATTTGGCTAATCGTAGTAGCAGATTTTGGCTTCCTCTGACATTTGAGTCAGCGTGGGTTGTGCAACCGAAGGCTGTTAGAATTGAAGGCACTGGATGGTGGTGTCAATCAATAGGGAATCAGCTTGACCATTGGTCCTTCCAATCCAGACCCACCACCCCATCCTTCTATTGGTTCAGGGTAATGTCACTCAGTGACTACAAGTCAGGTGATCAAAGCAGAGGCAGTGCTGACGTCAAGCTGCCAATATTTGGAATAAAAACAAGAAATGCTGGAAATACCCAGCAGGTCTGGCGGCATCTATGGAGAGAGAAGCAAAGTTAATGTTTCAGGTCACTGACCCTTCTTCAGAACTGACAAATATTAGAAATGTAAAAGGTTTTAAGCAAGTAAAGTGGGGGGGACAAGAGATAACAAAAGAGAAGGTGTTCATAGCATAAGGTCACAGAGAATAACTGACCAGAAGATCATGGAACAAAGGCAAACGGTATGTTAATGGTGTGCTGAAAGACAAAGTGTTAGTGCAGAGAGGGTGTGACTGTAAAGCACAAAGCACTCCAAGCACAACCATTATTTTTTTTTTAAAACAGGAACAGTGGGTAGACACGGTAGAAACAAACTAACCAAACTAAAAAAACTAAAATAAAATAAACAAAGAAAAAAGGTAAAATAACTAAACATGAAAAGTGGGGGCCCGTCATGCTCTGAAATTATTGAATTCCATGTTCAGTCCGGCAGGCTGTAGTGTGCCTAATCAGTAAATGAGATGCTGTCCCTTGAGCTTGCGTTGATGTTCTCTGGAACACTGCAGCAATCCCAGGACAGAGAGGTGAGCATGAGAGCGGGGTTGGGGGGGGTGATGAAATGGCCAGAAACCGGAAGCTCGGGGTCATGCTTACGGACTGAGCGGAGGTGTGCCGCAAAGCGGTCACCCAAACTGCATTTGCTGTCCCCAATGTAGAGGAGACTACATTGTGAGCAGTGAATACAGTATACTACATTGAAAGAAGTACAAATATATCGCTGCTTCACTTGAAAGGAGTGTTTGGGGCCTGGGATAGTGAGGAGAGAGGAGGTAAATGGACAGGTATTACACCTCCTGCGATTGCAGGGGAAGATGTCGTGGGAAGGGGACGAGGTGGTGGGGGTAATGGAGGAGTGGACAAGGGTGTCACAGAGGGAACGATCCCTTCGGAATGCTTACGGGGAAGGGAGGGGAAGATGCGTTTGGTAGTGGCATTGCTGGATCCACTGGATGTGGTGGAAGTGGCAGAGGATGATCCTTTGGATCTGGAGGCTGGTGGGGTGAAAAGTGAGGACAAGGGGAACCCTGTCGCAGTTCTGGCAGGGAGGGGAAGGGGTGAGGGTAGAGGTGCGGGAAATGGGCTGGACACGGTTGAGGGCCCTGTCAACCACAGTGGCGGGGGGGAATCCTAGGTTGAGCAAAAAGGAAGACATATCAGAAGCGCTGTCATGGAAGGTAGCATCATAAGAGCAGATGCATCGTGGACAGAGAAACTGGAGAATGGAATGGAGTCCTCACAGGAGGCAGGGTGTGAAGAAGTGCACAGGGTTGCACAGTGGCGCAGTGGTTAGCACCGCAGCCTCACAGCTCCAGCGACCCAGGTTCAGTTCTGGGTACTGCCTGTGTGGAGTTTGCAAGTTCTCCCTGTGACTGCGTGGGTTTCTGCCGGGTGCTCAGGTTTCCTCCCACAACCAAAGACTTGCAGGTTGATATGTATATTGGCCATTGTAAATTGCCCCTAGTGGAGGTAGGTGGTAGGAGAATTGAGAGAAAGTTGGGATGAATGTAGGATTAGTATAAATGGGTGGCTGATCGTCGACACAGACCCGGTGGGCCGAAGGGCTTGTTTCAGTGCTGTATCATTCTAAGTGTAGTCGAGGTAGCTGTGGGAGTCGGTGGGCTTAGAATGGATATTAGTAGACAACCAATCTCCAGAGATGGAGACAGAGAAGTCGAGGAAGGGAAAGGAAGTGTCAAAGATGGACCATGTGAAGTTGAGAGAAGGTTGGAAATTAGAAGCAAAGTTGATAAAGTTTTCTAATTCCGGGCGGGAGCAGGAAATGGCATCGATACAGTCATCAATGTACTGGAAAAAGAGTTGGGGGAGGGGGCCTGAGTAGGACTGAAACAAAGAATGCTCGACATATCCCACAAAAAGACAGGCATAACTAGGACCCATGTAGATACCCATGGCAACACTTTTTATTTGAAGGAAGTGAGTGGAGTTGAAGGAGAAGTTGTTCAATGTGAGAACAAATTCAGCCAGGCGGAGGAGGGTGGTGGTGGATGGGGACTGGTTGGACCTCTGTTCAAGGAAGAAGTGGAGAGCCCTCAAACCATCCTGGTGGGGGATGAAGGTGTCGAGAGATTGGACGTCCATAGTGAAGAGGAGGCTGTTAGGGCCAGGAAACTAAAAATTGTCAAATGACGTAGGGAGTCATAAGAGTCACGGATGTAGGTGGGAAGAGACTGGACCAGGGGAGAAAAGATAGAGTCAAGATAGAAAGAAATAAGTTCAGTGGGGCAGGAACAGGCTGAAACAATGGGTCACCTGGGACAGTCCTATTTGTGGATTTTGGGAAGGAGGCAGAAGCGGGCTGTCCGGGGTTGTGGGACTATGAGGTTGGAAGCTGTAGAGGGAAGATCTCCAGAGGATATTGAGATCAGTGACAGTCCTGTGGACAGTCGCTTGATGTTCGGTGGTGGGGTCATGGTCCGGGGGAGGTAGGAAGAAGTGTCTGAAAGTTGGCGCTGAGCCTCTGCAAGGTAGAGGTCGATACACCAGACAACAACAGCACCACCCTTATCTGCAGGTTTGATGACAATGTCAGGGTTAGACCTGAAAGAACGGAGTGCGGCAAGTTCAGAGGGGGACAGGTTAGAGTGAGTGAGGGGGGGGGGCTGAGAAATTGAGACGGCCGATGTCTCGCCGACAGTTTTCAATTAAAAGATCAAGAGCAGGTAAGAGGCCAGAGGGAGGGGTCCAGGTAGAGGGAGAATACTGGAGGCGGGTGAATGGGTCCGCTGGTTGGGGGGAGGACTCCTAGTCAAAGAAGTGAGCCCGGAGGCAGAGGCTACGGAAGAAGAGTTCAACGTCATGCCGAGCGCAAAATTAATTGAGGTGGGGGTGTAAAGAGATAAAACGGAGACCTTTGTTGAGTATAGAACATTCAGCGTCAGAGAGGGGAAGGTCAGAGGGCATAGTAAATGCACGGCAAGGGGTCAGATCAGAAGCGGTGGGGTCAGAGGGAAGTGAAGGGGAAGAAGGATCTGGAGGGGCATTAGTCCCCATCAGCTGCTGGAGCTTGTGTTCCTTAACGCCTGAAAGGAAGAAAAAAAGTTTTTTGTTAATGCGCGGATAAGACGAAGGATTAAATGAAACTGCGGAATAGAACAGCTTTGACATAAGGTGGGGCGGTGGTTCTGGAGAGAGAGGTCCAGTTAATACATGTGGCGGCGCATGGCACTGAGTGTGGATCTCAGGATGCGGCGAGAACAGCAGTCCGAGGAACATTAAAATTTGGGTATTTTATTTTAGTTTTTTTAGTTTGGTTAGTTTCTTTCTGCTGTGCCCACCCACTGTTTCTGTTTTTTTAAAAAGAAATTTTAATGTTTATGCTTGGAGTGCTTTGTTCTTTACAGTCAATTCACACCCTCTCTGTACTAACGCTTTGTCTTTCAGCATACCATTAACATACCATTCGCCTTTGTTCCATGACCTTCTGGTCAGTTATTCTCTGTGACCTTGTCCTATCAACACCTACTCTTTTGTTATGTCTTGCCACACCCCTTGCTTTACTTGCTTAAAACCTTTTACATTTCGAATATTTGTCAGTTCTGAGGAAGGGTCACTGACCTGAAACGTTAACTTTCCACTCTCCACAGATGCTGCCAGGCCTGCTGAGTATTTCCAGCATTTCTTGTTTTATTTCAGATTTCCAGCATCTGCAGTATTTTGCTTTTATTTTAACGCCAACATTTGGAGTTGCGTCTGTTTTGAAATGAAAGAGCTGCCAGTGTTTCACGGGCTCTGTGATCAGACCCACTCACTGGACCAGTAAACACTTACTTTATCCTTAGATCTTTTTCAATCTAAAATGCTTCCACACTGCTTGTTAAGGACTGCTATATATTGGTGTCCTGTTACACATCTCATGACTTTATGTAACTTATAAATAGAAATGGCTGTTGCAATGACCTCCATGTAAAGTACATAGTTACAATCAATATTTAGAGTATGTAAATATTTAACCTACAAAAACTTCCGTAATGTCTGAATCATCGATGTCGTAATAAGAGTTAAACAATATGTTTTTGTATTAGTTTTTTGGATGTGAGCATCACTCATAAAGCCAGCATTTATTGCCCTTGAACTGAGTTGCTAGCTAGGCCATTTCGGAGGGCAGTTCAGAGTCAGCCACATTGCTGTGGGTCTGGAGTCACATGTCGGCTAGCAGACTTCCTCTCCGATGAATATTTTTTTATAACAATCCAGTAGCTTCATGATCATTATTAATGAGACTGGCATTTTATTCCAGATTTAATAGAGTCATAGAGTCATTTACGGCACAGAAGGAGGCCATTCGGCCCATCAAGTCCATGCCGTTTCTCTAAGGAGCTATTTAGTCAGTCCCACTTCCCCGCTCTATCCCCATAGCCCTGTAAGTCTATTTTCTTCAAGTGGCCATCCAATTTCCTTTTGAAATCATTGATTGTCATCCTTGTGGGCAGCGAGTTCCAGGTCATTACTACTCGCTGCATAAAAAAGTTGTTCCTCATATTATCCCCCTGCATCTCTTGCCCAAAACCTTCAATCTGTGTCCCCTAGACCTTGTACCATTAGTTAATGGGAAAGGTTTTTCCTTATCTTGTCATAATCTTGTACATTTCTATTAAATCTTCCTTGTTCTAAGGCGAGGCACCCCAATATTTCCAACCTAACCTTGTAACTAAAATCCCCCATCCCTGGAATCATTCTAGTAAATTTGTTCTGCACCGTCTCGTCCTTCCTAAAGTGACCAGAAATTGATTAATTAATTGAATTTAAATTCTCCCAGCTGCTGTGGTAGGATTCGAACTGTTTTTTTCATGTTTGTACTTTTGGCTAGAGCTGCTCATTAATCTGTCATTAACACTCCCTCTGCACTAATGCTTTGTCTTTCGCCACACCATTAGCACACTCTCTTTGCCTTTGCCCCATGACCTCCTTCTCAGTTAATCTCTCCAACACTCTGTCCTATCACACACCTTCCCTTTTGTTCTCTTTTCCCCCATCCCTCACTTTATTTATTTAAAACCGATTACATTTCTAACCTTTGCCAGTTCTGCTGAAAGGTTACTGACCTGAAATGTTAAGTCTGCTTCACTCTCCAAAGACCTGCTGAGTACTTCCAGCACTTTCTGTTTATTTCTAAAAGAGATGATCTGGTCATTTTTTTTTTCTGTTAGTGAGATCTTTCTGTTTGTAAATTGGCTGCCTCACTTCTGATATTACAACAATGACATTTCAAAAGTACTTAATCAGCTGTAAAACAAGTATACCGTTTTAGATACTGTTGGGGGGGATGGCCTATCAGGGGAAAACAGCTGCAGCCAGAACAGTGCACCACGGCTGGCACTGTTGTTCAGCAGGGAGGGACAAAGCGCAGAAGAGCAATAGTTATAGGGGACTCTATAGTCAGGGGCACAGATAGGCGCTTCTGTGGACGTGAAAGAGACTCCAGGATTGTATGTTGCCTCCCTGGTGCCAGGGTCAAGGATGTCTCTGAACGGACAGAGGGCATTCTGAAGGGGGAGGGTGAACAGCCAGAGGTTGTGGTACACATCGGTACCAACGACATAGGCAGGAAGAGTGATGAGGTCCTGCAGGGGGAGTTTAGGGAGTTAGGTAGAAAGTTAAAAAACAGGACCTCTAGGGTTGTAATCTCGGGATTACTCCCTGTGCCATGTGCCAGTGAGGCTAGAAATAGGAAGATAGTGCAGCTAAACACGTGGCTGAACAGCTGGTGTAGAAGGGAGGGTTTCAGATATCTGGACCATTGGGATCTCTTCAGGGACAGATGGGACCTGTACAAGAAGGACGGGTTGCATCTAAACTGGAGGGGCACAAATATCTTGGCTGCGAGGTTTGCTAGCGTCACGCGAAAGGGTTTAAACTAGTGTGGCAGGGGGGTGGGAACCAGAGCAGTAGGACAGCAAGTGAAATAAATCAACTAGTAAATAAGGCCAGTAAGACTAAGAGGAAGAGCAGGCAGGGAGATGTTGCAGAGAACAGCGGGACAGGTGGTCTGAAGTGCATTGTTTCAATGCAAGAAGTATAACAGGTAAGGCAGATGAACTTAGAGCTTGGATTAGTACTTGGAACTATGATGTTATTGCTATTACAGAGACTTGGTTGAGGGAAGGACAGGATTGGCAGCTAAATGTTCCAGGATTTAGAAGCTTCAGACGGGATAGAGGGGGATGTAAAAGGGGTGGGGGAGTTGCATTACTAGTCAAGGAGAATATCACAGCTGTACTGTGGGAGGACACCTCGGAGGGGTCATGCAGCGAGGCAATATGGGTGGAGCTCAGGAATAGGAAGGGTGCAGTCACGATGTTGATGGTTTACTACAGGCCTCCCAACAGCCAGCGGGAGGTAGAGGAGCAGATTTTGGAAAGATGTAAAGGTAACAGGGTTGTAGTGGTGGGTGATTTTAACTTCCCCTATATTGACTGGGACTCACTTAGTGCTAGGGGCTTCGATATGGCAGAATCTGTAAGGAGCATCCAGGAGGGCTTCTTGAAACAATACGTAGATAGGCCATCTAGGGATGGGGCCGTACTGGACCTGGTATTGGGGAATGAGCCCGGCCAGGTGGTCGAAGTTCAGTAGGGGAGCATTTCGGGAACAGTGACCATAATTCCATAAGTTTTAAGGTACTTGTGGATAAGGATAAGAGTAGTCCTCGGGTGAAGGTGCTAAATTGGGGGAAGGCTAATTATAACAATATTAGGCAGGAACTGAAGAATTTAGATTGGGGTTGGCTGTTTGAGGGTAAATTAACATCTGACATGTGGGAGTCTTTCAAACGTCAGTTGATTAGAATCCAGGACCAGCATGTTCCTGTGAGGAAGAAGGATAAGTTTGGCAAGTTTCGGGAACCTTGGATAACGCGGGATATTGTGAGCCACGTCAAAAAGAAAAAGGAAGCATTCGTAAGGGCTGGAAGGCTAGGAACAGACGAATCCCTTGAGGAATATAAAGACAGTAGGAAGGAACTTAAGCAAGGAGTCAGGAGGGCTAAAAGGGGTTATGAGAAGTCATTGGCAAACAGGATTAAGGAAAATCCAAAGGCTTTTTATATGTATATAAAGAGCAAGAGGGTAACCAGGGAAAGGGTTGGCCCACTCAAGGACAGAGAAGGGAATCTATGTGTGGAGCCAGAGGAAATGGGTGAGGTACTAAATGAGTACTTTGCATCAGTATTCACCAAGGAGAAGGACTTGGTGCATGATGAGCCTAGGGAAGGGAGTGTAGATAGTCTCAGTCATCTCATTATCAAAAAGGAGGAGGTGTTGGGTATCTTACAAAGCATTAAGGTAGATAGGTCCCCAGGGCCTGATGGGATCTACCCCAAAATACTGAGGGAGGCACGGGAGGAAATTGCTGGGGCCTTGACAGAAATCTTTGCATCCTCATTGGCTACAGGTGAGGTCCCAGAGGACTGGAGAATAGCCAATGTTGTTCCTTTGTTTAAGAAGGGTAGCAAGGATAATCCAGGAAATTATAGGCCGGTGAGCCTTACGTCAGTGGTAGGGAAATTATTCGAGAGGATTCTTCGGGACAGGATTTACTCCCATTTGGAAACAAACGAACTTATTAGCGAGAGGCAGCATGGTTTTGTGAAGGGGAGGTCATGTCTCACTAACTTGATGAGTTTTTTGAGAAAGTGATGAAGATGATTGATGAAGGAAGGGCAGTGGATGTTATCTATATGGACTTCAGTAAAGCCTTTGACAAGGTCCCTCATGGCAGACTGATACAAAAGGTGAAGTCACATGGGATCAGAGGGGAGCTGGCAAGATGGATACAGAACTGGCTCGGTCATAGAAGACAGAGGGTAGCAGTGGAAGGGTGCTTTTCTGAATGGAGGGATGTGACTAGTGGTGTTCCGCAGGGATCAGTGCTGGGACCTTTGCTGTTTGTAGTATATATAAATGATTTGGAGGAAAATGTAGCTGGTCTGATTAGTAAGTTTGCGGACGACACAAAGGTTGGTGGAGTTGCGGACAGTGATGAGGATTGCCAGAGGATACAGCAGGATATAGATCGGTTGGAGACTTGGGCGGAGAAATGGCAGATGGAGTTTAATTCGGACAAATGTGAGGTAATGCATTTTGGAAGGTCTAATGCAGGTGGGAAGTATACAGTAAATGGCAGAACCCTTAGGAGTATTGACAGGCAGAGAGATCTGGGCGTACAGGTCCACAGGTCACTGAAAGTGGCAACGCAGGTGGATAAGGTAGTCAAGAAGGCATACGGCATGCTTGCCTTCATTGGTCGGGGCATAGAGTATAAGAATTGGCAAGTCATGTTGTAGCTGCACAGAACTTTAGATAGGCCACACTTAGAATATTGCGTGCAATTCTGGTCGCCACACTACCAGAAGGATGTGGAGGCTTTGGAGAGGGTACAGAAAGGTTTACCAGGATATTGACTGGTCTGGAGGGCATTAGCTATGAGGAAAGGTTGGATAAACTCAGATTGTTTTCACTGGAACAACGGAGGTGGAGGGGCGACATGATAGAGGTTTACAAAGTTATGAGCGGCATGGACAGAGTGGATAGTCAGAAGCTTTTTCCCAGGGTGGAAGAGTCAGTTACTAGGGGACGTAGGTTTAAGGTGAGATGGGGATGTGCGAGGCAAGTTCTTTACACAGAGGGTGGTGAGTGCCTGGAACTTGTTGCCGGGGAAGGTGGTGGAAGCAGGTACCATAGAGACGTTTAAGAGGCATCTCGACAAATATATGAATAGGAAGGGAACAGAGGGATATGAGCCCTGGAAGTGCAGAAGGTGTTAGTTTAGTCAGGCATCAAGATCGGCGCAGGCTTGGAGGGCCGAATGGCCTGTTCCTGTCCTGTACTGTTCTTTGTTCTTTGTAAAGTGCTTTGGAACATCCTCTTGTCATGAAAGGTGCTATATAAATGCAAATCTCTCTTTTTTACGAACAAGAGTTGGAACTTGGTTAGAGGTGCGGTTTCCAGTTTATTCACAGAAACAGAGGCTGCACTTTTAACTGGCAGAAACTCCCATCGTCTCACTGCATGACAGCCATGTCCAGATCTTCACTTGCTCTTTGAGCAGGCTAGCTGGATACCCACCGAAAGGAAGCATGGGACCTGATAATGTCATCAGGACCTGAACTGAAATTTTAGTTGAAGGCATGATCAGTGGGTTGGGAAGTGAGTAAAACCAGTTGAGAGCAGAATCATGGGCCAGAAGCAGCCCTGAGGCAAGTTTAAAAGTTTTATTTTAGATTTCCTCATGGACCAGGAGGGGCAGGAATGCTCTTCTGCACCTCACAATGAAGCCTTGGGCCTCCTCAGTCCCTGGCTACCCTCTCCCAATCTTTGCCTGCAGCCTTCTCATTCCTTCCAATCCTGCCACAGAGTTCTTCTCGCTCCCAATTGTTGGTGAGTCTTCTCCCCACTCCTAATCCTGCCAAGGGCCTTCCCGTAACAAACCATTCACATAGATTCCCAACTGTGGCCTCCAGCCACCAGATGCCCACTATAGGGAGGATGTGATTGCTCTGGGGAGGGGGGCTGAGGAGATTCACCAGGATGTTGCCTGGGCTGGAGCATTTCAGCTATGAAGAGAGACTGAAAAGGCTAGGGTTGTTTTCCTTAGAGCAGAGAAGGCTGAGGGGGGACATGATTGAAGTATACAAAATTATGATGAGCATAGAAAGGAAGAAACTTTTTCCCTTAGCGGAGGTGTCAATAACCAGGGGACGTAAATTTAAGGTAAGGGGCAAGAGGTTTAGAGGGGATCTAAGGACATTCTTTTTCATCCAGAGGGTGGGTGGAATCTGGAACACACTACCTGAAGTGGTGGTAGAGGCAGGGTAGAGGCAGGAACCCTCACAACATTTAAGAAGTATTTAGATGAGCACTTGAAACGCCATAACATACAAGGCTACGGGCCAAGTGCTGGAAAATGGGATTAGAATAGATAGGCTTGAGGGCCGGCACGGACACGGTGGGCCGAAGGGCCTGTTTCTGTGCTGTATAACTCTATGACTCTATGACTCCTGCCTGCCAGCCAGGTAGTCGATCTGTGTGGCAGAGATTTATCAAGATGAATCCCTGCCATTAAGATCGGAGTGGACTCCACATTGCCAATTTTTTATCGACTGCTACAGGGTTCCCACCTCACATCCTTCCCACCTCCTACTTCGAGGCCAGAATTTCTGTCACAGTTTGTTGCCAAAGGCTAAAACATTGGTAAGTTGTACATATCACAAAACATGAGCATTAACGTCTGATGAAGTGGTTTACACACCTAATCAAAAGTGTTTGTCACATTGATTATCAAACATGCTTGAGCACTAGCAGTTGCTGAGGTGGAAATTGTCTCCGAAGCAACACTGCACTGTACTATGCATTTTTCATACCTAGACAAAAATGATTGTAAAAAGAGTTTGACACGGTTTATGGACAAAAAAGGGCTTAAACGCATTGGCTTTAGCGAGTCAGTACAATGTTTACACGAATAATTCCAAAATTTTGTAATATACTGTTATAAATATTTTATTTATTTAACAGGACAGCTGTCACTGGAAAAGATAGAAAAGAGATTTTTGTGTGGCAATTTTAAACCATTTTATCAGTTATTCATTTAAACAGACTTGGCTGTACCAGTCAGAGCAGTTGTCATTGAATTAGCTCTAACTGGAAGGTTAGGGTAGTATTGATCCCTGAGATCTGGTTTCCTAACTGACCCATTGGTTAATATCACAAATTTGTTTACATCACAAATGTAAAACTTTCCATGTTATCTAATTAGTTTGGTGCTACAGAAGGATAAAATGGATAATATTTTATACCTGTAGTGCACTCATTTACATAATGGAAATCATCAACAACTGCTGGGAACTGAAGATTTTGAGGTCATTTCATTCCAGAGAACAAGGTACTTATTTAAAATAAAAACTGAAATTGTTGTCTGGCAGCATCTGCAAAGAGAGAAAAATACAGATGCTGCCTGACTTGCTGAACGTTTCAACTATTTCAGTTTTTATTTCAGGTTTCTACTTTTAACAGTGTTTTTCTTGTTTTTGTAAGATACTTTATCTTTGCACCACCGTCCCAATATAATATTCCAGTGGATAATAGTAAAACTAATGCAAATGCACTGGACCAGGAACAAGGAAATACAATTTTATTTGAACTAAATAAATCACACCAGAGAACTGGATAAAATCATAGCTAGCTATGCTGGCTTTTTGAAAGAGCTATCCAATTAGTCCTTTTCTCTTGCTCTTTCCCTATAGCTTTGCAAATATTACCCTTTCAAGTATTTCTCCAGTTCTTCTTTGAACCATCCATTCATGCAGTGTATTCCAGTTCATAACAGTTTGCTATGTAAAAAATATTCTCCTCAACTCGCACCTGGTTCTTTGGTCAATTACCTTAAATCTGTGTCCTCTTGTTATTGATGCTTCTGCCACTAGAAACTGTTTCTCTTTATTTTGTTACGACCGACCTCTATTTTGGCTTGACTTTTTTAGAATTTTGAGAGAATAACAATAAATAAACAGACTAAATTCTCCTCCTTCAGTTTAAATAGCGGAGAGCTTTTCTTTCAGGTGCTAACACCAGCTGTCTGTCTGTGTTCTGTTAGAACAGAGTGTCTTCAACTAAAAAGCCAGTTCAAAATTGAATTGTAACAAATGTATCGCTTGATGCTGAGTCCAAGTGGCTGTAACCAAGGTAACACAAATGCACCCTTTGAATCGCAGTCTACAAATGGCAGTTGCCAGGTAACCAGGATGCATTCTCTGAAGCTGGTTGGTTCCCTCTCCATATGGTTGCATCCAACGGCAACCAAAATGCATTTTCTCTAAATCCTGAGGCTTGCTGGTTCTTAAAGCAGTACACCACATATTCCCCGGAGAAAAAAAAACTACAGGACCATGACAATTTACACTATCAAAACTCTTCATGATATTGAACACCTTTATTAAATCTCCCCTTAACCTTTTCTTCTCTAAGGAGAACAACCCCAACGTCTCCAGTCTCTCCATGTAATTGAGGTCCTGCATCCCTGGAACCATTCTAGCAAATCTCCTCTGCATTCATCATTAAGTCCTGGACATCCCTCCTAAAGTGTGTAGGCCAGAATTGGGCATAATACTCCAGCTGGGGCCAGCCAGTGATTTATACACGTTTAGCATGGCTTCCTTGCTTTTGTACTCTATGCCTCTGTTTCTAAAGTCAAGGATCCCATTGGCTTTTTTAACACCCTTCTCAACATGTTCTGCCACCTTCAAAGATTTGTGTACATGCACCCCCAAGGTCTCTATTCCTACACCCCTTTAAAATTGTGCCATTTAGTTTATATTGTCTCTCTTCCTCTTCCTATCAAAATGTATCACTTCATACTTGTCTGTTAAATTGCATCTTCCATGTGTCTGCCCATTTCACCAGTTTATGTCCTCCTTAAGTCTAATTACTGTCCTCCTTATTGTTTATGACATTTCTGAATTTTGTGTCATCTGCAAACTTTGAAACGAAGCCCTGTATACCCAAGTCCAGATCATTAATATATACCAAAAAGAGCATGGTCCTAACTGTGACCCCTGGAGGACACCACTGTATTATGGGCCTGACATTTATGATAAGTCTTGTTTTTTGGTTTAATTTTAATCGCTATGGGAGAGAAAGTCGTTTGTGTAATGCTGCTTCTAAGCATTGCAGATAGTGCAGGTAGTGGCCCACAGCACAGTTTTCACCAGGGGAGTTGAGTTAAGTCCGCGTAGCGTTGCTAGAACCAGCTGCATGTAAACAAATTTCTCCCCCACATCTTTAGTCATCCAGGGGGCTCTAGCTTTGGATGCCCATCCTTTCCCCATGATGGGAATGTGTCTCATCATCTTTAAAGACCTCCCTGCCAATCTTTAATTCCAATCCACTTGGGCCAGATTCACTTTCAATTCACTTAAATTAGCCCTCTTCCATTGAGTGTTTTCATATTGGATTGTTCCTTGTCCTTTTCCACAACAAAACTTAATATAACATGATTTATTTGCATATATTCCTGGATTAGCATACAATGTAATTTTATTTTCTAGAGACACGCTAAAGTGCAACAAAGCTGTAGTTTTACTACATAACACATCAACCAGCAAACCTCTACCAAAGAAACCTGCAAAAAAAAGCATAACATTTGTTGAGTGGTCTCTCTCAGGTAAATGTCACTTCGACCTGCATTGCCGATGGTCCTGTGCTATGCTTGCGAAGGATATCAAGATTAATACAAAAAGTTTTACAATTATATTAGAAGGAATAGGATAGTCAAGGGTAATTTGGGATCTTTAAAAACAGATAGGGTACTACTACAAATGAAAATAAAGAAATGACAGACTCATTGAATAATTATTTTGTGTCAGCCTTCACAGTAGAGGAATAGGATAATATACATGACATTCCAGGGAAACTAATAATGAATCAAAGACTGGAACTCATTAAAGTTAACATAAGCAAGAAAACAGTATTAGAATAAATAATGGCACTAGACATTGACAAATGCCCAGGGCCTGATGGTTTCCAGCCCAGGGTTTAAAAGAAGAAAGTTATGAAATTGAAGATGTTTTAGCCATAATCTTCCAACGTTGTCTCAATTCGGGAATTGTCCTTTTCATTTGCAAAACTGCAAACGTAACTCCATTATTTAAGAAAGATGAGAGAAAAAACAGGGAATTATAAGACTATTATAACAGTTGTTGTGGGGCAGTTAATGGAATCTAGAATTAAGGACAGGGTGACTTAGCACTGAGAGAAATTTGAGCAGAGTAGCTAACATGCATTTATAAAGGGTAGGTCATGTCTAACAAACCTCATTTACATTGCTGAGGAAGTCCCAGGGCTGCCCACAGTCTAGAAATTATTGTTGTTGCAGTCCTAGGGGACAAACTGTGTGTTTCTGGAAGAATTAATTTCTCCTTTTTTTAATTCGTTCTTGGGATGTGAGCATCTTTGGCAAGGCCAGCATTTATTGCCCATCCCTAATTGCCCTTGACTTGGTGGTAGTGAGCTGCCTTCTTGAACTGCTGCAGTCCATGTGGTGTAGGTACATGTCAGGGAGGGGGTTCCAGGATTTTGACCCAGCGACAGTGAAGGAAGGACGATATAGTTCCAGGTCAGGATGGTGTGTGACTTGGGGGGGAACTTGCAGTGGTAGTGATCCCATGTGTCTGCTGCCCTTGTCCTTCCAGGTAGTAGAGGTCGTGAGTTTGAAGGTGTTGTCAAAGGAGCTTTGGCAAGTTGCTGTATTGCATCTTGTGGATGGTACAAGTTGCTGCCACTCTGTGTTGGTGGTGGGAGGAGTGAATGTTTAAAATGATGGATGGGATGCCAATCAAGCAGGCTGCTTTGTCAAGGGTCAAGCTTCTTGAATGTTGTCGGAGCTGCACACGTCCAGGCAAGTGAAGAGTATTCCATCACACTCCTGACTTATCTCTTGAAGGTAGTGGACAGGCTTCAGGAAGTCAGGAGGTGAGTTACTCACTGCAGGATTCCCAGCCTCTGACCTGCTCTTGTAACCACAGTATTTATATGGCTGGTTCAGTTCAGTTTCTGATCAATGGTAATCTCCAGGATGTTGATGATGGGATTCAGCGATGGTAATGCTGTTGAACGTCATGGGAGGATCGTTAGATTCTCTCTTGTTGGGGGTGGTTAATGCCTGGCACCTGTGTGGCATGAATGTTACTTGCCACATATCAGCCCAAGCCTGAATGTTGTCCAGGTCTTGCTGCTTGTGGGCATGGACTGCTTCAGTATCTGAGGAGTTGCGAATGGCACTGAACACTGTGCAATCATGAATGAGCATCCTCACTTCTGACCTTATGTTAGATGGAAGATCATTGTTGAAGCAGATGAAGATGGTTGGGATTAGTACACCCTGAGGAACTCCTGTAGCAATGTCCTGAGGCTGAGATAATTGGCCTCCAACAACCAAAACCATCTTCCTTTGTGCTAGATATGATTCCAATCAGTGGAGCATTTTCCTCCGATTCCCATTGACTTCAATTTTGCTAGAGCTCCTTGATGCCACACTGGGTCAAATGCTGCTTTGATATCATGGACTGTTACTGTCGCCTCATCTCTGGTGGTCAGTACTTTTGACCATGTTTGGACCAAGGCTCTAATGAAGTCTGGAGCGGAGTGGCCTTGGTGGAACCCAATCTGAACATTGGTGAGCAGGTTGTGACTGAGTAGGTGCCGCTTGATGCACTGGTCATGACACCTTCCATCACTTTGCTGATGATCGAGAGTAGACTGTTGGGACAGTAATTGGCCAGATTGGATTTGTCCTGCTTCTTGTGGACAGGGAATACCTGGGCAATTTTCCACGTTGTTGGGTAGATGCCAGTGTTGTAGCTGAAACAGCTTGGCTAGGGGTGTGGTTAGTTTTGAAGTACATATCGTCAGTACTGTTGGATCCCATCAGTTACGAAGAGAGACGACGTCCGACTGTAACTTTTAGAAACTTTATTGCAGTATATGGTTGTTACATTGCAAGGATACAAAAGGAACAAAAAGCAAAACAAAGAACATGCAAAAGAACAAAACAAAAGAACATGTGCTCACTACAGCAAGCCTTTCTTATAGTTATTCAAACAAAACTAGTAACGTCCCCTCCTTGTTTCTGAGTGTTTTGCAGACTTCTATTATCAGTGCATGATTGGTTCATTCGTCCCAGCATTTTATTCTTGCATTTTATTTCAGTAGTTTCACATCCCCCCTCCTTGAACTGTTAGGCTGATTATTAAACAATAGGCTACTATTAAGCTATCTGCAGCTGTCCTGTTAGCTTCTGCTTGTTATTTTTTATAAATTGGCTCCACAGCTTCACAGTTAGTTTGTTAGCTGATGAGCTTACTTTTGATCTGTTCCCACAGTACTACAGTCGGATGTTGTCAGGTCCCATAGCCTTTGCTGTATCCAGTGCACTGTGTGATTTCTTGATATCAGGTGGAGTGAATCGAATTGCCTGACGATTGGCTTCTGTTATAGTGAGGATCATCCACTCGGCACTTCTGGCTCAAGATGGTTGCAAGTGCTTCAGCCTTGTCTTTTGCACTGACCTGCTCAGCATCCCCATCATTTAAGATCACGATGTTTCTGGAGCCTCCTCCTTCGGTTAGTTGTTTAATTGTCCACCACAATTCATTACTGGATGTGGCAAGACTGCGAGAGCTGTGATCCGATCTATTGGTTGTGGGATCGCTTAGCTCTATCTATAGTATTCTGCTTCCGCGGGTGAGGTTTTAAATGATTACTTTTCATCTGTGTTCACTATGTAGAAGGACGATGTAGGTGTAGAGATTAGGGAAGGGGATTGTGATATACTTGAACATATTAGCATTGAAAGGGAGGAAGTATTAGCTGTTTTAGCGGGCTTAAAAGTAGATAAATCCCCAGGCCCAGATGAGATGTATCCCAGGCTGTTATGTAAGGCAAGGGAGGAGATTGCAGGGGCTCTGACACAAATTTTCAAATCCTCTCTGGCCACAGGAGAGGTATCAGAGGAATGGAGGACAGCGAATGTAGTACCATTATTCAAGAAGGGTAGCAGGGATAATCCAGGTAATTACAGGCCAATGAGTCTAACATCAGTGGTTGGGAAACTATTGGAAAAATTTCTGAGGGACAGGATTAATCTCCACTTGGAGAGGCAGGGATTAATCAGGGGTAGTCAGCATGGCTTTGTCAAGGGGAGATCCTGTCTAACTAACTTGAGTGAATTGTTCGAGGCAGTGACTAGATGTGTAGATGAGGGTAAAGCAGTTGGTGTAGTCTACATGGACTTCAGTAAGGCTTTTGATAAGCCCCCATATGGGAGATTGGTTAAGAAGGTAAGAGCCCATTGGATCCAGGGCAATTTGACAATTTGGATCCAAAATTGGCTTAGTGGCAGGAAACAAAGGGTAATGGTCGAGGGTTATTTTTGCGAGTGGAAGCCTGTGACCAGTGGTGTACCACAGGGATAAGGTGCTGGGTCCTTGCTGTTTGTAGTGTACATTAATGATTTAGACCTGAATACAGAAGGTATGATCAGTAAGTTCGCAAATGACACGAAAATTGGTGATGTCATAAATAGTGAGGAGGCAAGCCTTTGATTACAGGACGATATAGATGGGCTGGTAAGATGGGCGGAGCTGTGGCAAATGGAATTTAATCCTGAGAAGTGTGAGGTGATGCATTTTGGGAGGACTAACAAGGCAATGGACTATACAATGGATGGTAGGACCTTGGGAAGTACAGAGGGTCAGAGGGACCTTGGTGTACTTGTCCAGGATTAGAATAATTAGGTGCTTGATGGCCAGCACAGACACGATGGGCCAAAGGGCCTGTTTCTATGCTGTATAGCTCTATGACTCTATGATTGAACAACTTCTCCTTCAACTCCACTCACTTCCTTCAAATAAAAGGTGTTGCTATGGGTACCCACATGGGTCACAGTTATGCCTGTCTTTTTGTGGGATATGTTG
Organism: Heterodontus francisci; assembly: GCF_036365525.1. NCBI lineage: Eukaryota > Metazoa > Chordata > Chondrichthyes > Heterodontiformes > Heterodontidae > Heterodontus > Heterodontus francisci. The sequence goes on along the minus strand of NC_090371.1, from coordinate 169,586,288 downwards.
AACATCCCTTGTTCCAGTCCTACTCAGGGCCCCTCCCCCAACTCTTTTTCCAGTACATTGATGACTGTATCGGTGCTGTTTTCTGCTCCCGCCCCGAACTTGAAAACTTCTCCAACTTTGCTTCCAATTTCCACCCTTCTCTTACATTTACATGGTCCATCTCCAACACTTCCCTTCCCTTCTCTGTCTCCATCTCTGGGGATACACTGTCCACAAACATTCATTATAAGCCCACCGACTCCCACAGCTACCTCGAATACATTTCCTCACACCCTGCTCCCTGTAAGGACTCAATTCCATTCTCCCAATTTCTCCATCTCCGTGCATCTGCTCTGATGATGCAACCTTCCACAACAGCACTTATACGTCTTCCTTTTTGCTCAACCGAGGATTTCCCCGCATCCCCCCCCTACCGCCACCCCGGCACCCACTGTGGTTGACAGGGCCCTCAGCCATGTCCAGCCCATTTTCCGCACTTCTGCCTTCACCCCTTCCCCTCCCTCCCAGAACCACAACAGGGTTCCCCTTGTCCTCACTTTCCACCCCACCAGCCTCCACATTCAAAGGATTATCATCCCCCATTTCCACCACCTCCAGTGTGATGCCACAACCAAACGCATCTTCTCCTCCCCTCCCCTGTCAGCATTCCAAAGGGATTGTTCCCTCCGCGACACCCTGGTCCACTCTTCCATTATCCCCGACACCTTGTCCAATTCCCATGGCACCTTCCCATGGAAGGTGTAATACCTGTCCTTTTACCTCCTCTCTCCTCACTATCCAAGGCCCCAAACACTCCTTTCAGGTGAAGCAGCGATTTACTTGTACTTCTTTCAATTTAGTATACTGTATTCACTGTTCACAATGCAGTCTCCTCTATATTGGGGAGATCAAACACAGATTGGGTGACCGCTTTGTGGAACACCTCCATTCAGTCCGAAAACATGACAGCAAGCTTCCAGTTGCTTGCCATTTCAACACACACCCCTGCTCTCATGCCCACATCTCTGTCCTGGCCTGCTGCAGTGTTCCAGTGAACATCAATGCAAGCTTAAGGAACAGCATCTCATTTACCAATTAGGCACGCTACAGCCTGCCGGCCTGAACATTGAGTTCAATAATTTCAGAGCATGACTGGTCCCTTTTTATTTTTATTTCATTTTATTTTGTTACATCTTTTTTGCCTACTGTTTTTTTTCATGTTTGTGCTTTTGGCTAGGCCTGCTCATTATTCTGTTATTAACACTCACTCTGCACAATGCTTTGTCTTTCACCATACCATTAGCACACTCTCTTTGCCTTTACCCCATGACTACCTTGTCAGTTAATCTCTCCGGCCCTCTGTCCTATCACACAACTTCCCTTTTGTTCTCTTTTCCCCCATCCCCGCCTTATTTGCTTAAAACCCATAACATTTCTAACCTTTACCAGTTCTGATGAAAGGTTACTGACCTGAAACATTAACTCTGCTTCTCTCTCCACTGATGCTGACAGACCTGCTGAGTATTTCCAGCACTTTTGTTTTTATTTCATATTTCCAGCATCCACAGTATTTTGCTTTTATTATGATGGAGGGTATCCTCAGTACGAAGACAGGATTCGTCTCCACAAGGACTGTGTGGTTGTCACTCCTACCATATTGTCATAAACAGATTCATCTGCAACAGGTAGATTGGTGAGGATGAGGTGAAGGCCAAGTGGTTTTTTCCCCCTTGTTGGTTCTCTCACCACCTGCCGCAAGCCCAGTCTGGTAAATATGTCCTTCAGGACTTGGTCAGCGGGTCAGTAGTGGTGCTACCGAACCACTCTTGGTGTTGGACATTGAAGTCCATCACCCAGGGTACAATTTGTGCCATTGCTACCCTCAGTGCTTCTTCCAAGTGTTGTTCAACATGGCAGAGTACTATTCATCAGTTGAGGGAGGGCGGCAGGTGGTAATCAGCAGAAGGTTTCTTTGCCTGTATAGGGGGCAGTAGCATAGTGGTAATGTTACTGGACTAATGCTCTGGAGACATGGGGCTGGATTTTACGTCAGGCGGACAGGAGCTGGCCACCGACGTAAAAATCGGCGGCGAGCCCGCTTCCGCCCGGCCCGGGGATCCGACCCACATTTTACGGGTCTCCGGGCTTTAATTGTTCCGAGGCGGTACTTCCACCCGCTTGAGGGAGGAAGTCCCACCTCATTGAGCTGCCAGTCAATCATCGGGCCGGCAGCTCTTAGTCACAGCAGCGCCACCAGGAGCAGTGGCCACTGCTGTGACTGCAGCCCAGCCGAGGACATGGAGCCAGGACGACAGGTAAGTTTGGTATGCCTCACTGGTGTGATTGGTTGCGTCCTGGTGAGGCAAGGGTGGTCATATGAAGGGAAGGGAAGGGGGTGTCTTGGGTCCTGGTGGTGGTTGAGGAAGCGGGGGCAGCACTCAATCCTGTGCCCGTTTGTCCAGGCCCCCCGTGCCAGTTTGTTCGGGCCCCCCTCCGGTGCTCTGAGAGGCTGCCAGGTTTTATTGGGTGGCTTTTCACGTCTCCCGGATGCCCGTTTGCCACAGGTAAATTCCCCGTGGAGGAGGGCGAAAGCCCTAAAGTGGCCATTAAGGACTTTGATTGGCCTGGGGCGGGTGGCCCATTTCTCGCCCTCCCCGGGCCCATGTATAGTGGGGCGGAAGCGAGAGCGGGTTGGGAAGGCCTCCGAGAGCCTCCCACTCAATTTAACGCCAACCCCCCTGCCACCATCTGTCTCATTGGGGTGGCGTAAAATTCCAGCTATGAGTTCAAATCTGGGGGAATTTAAATTCAATTAATTAATAAAATTTGGAATGAAATGCTAGTCTCATTAATAATCAAGTTCACTCGTGTCCTTCAGGGGAGGAAATCTGCTGTGCCTCCCCGATCTGGCTTACATGTGACTCCAGACCCACAGCAATGTGTTTGACTCTTAATTGCCCTCTGAAATGTCAATTTCAGCAAGCCAATTAGTTGTATCAAACTGCTGCAGAAAAGTCAAATAAGAATAAAACCTAATGGACCAACTGGCATTGACCTAGACACTGAACACAACAAAGGCACCTGCTGCCCAGTCAACCCTGCAAAGTCCTCCTCAACTAACTAACATCTGGGGGCTGGTGCCAAAATTGGGAGAGCTGTCCCACAGACTACTCAAGCAACAGCCTGACATAGTCATCCTCATTGAATCATCCCCTTACAGCCAATGTCCCAGACTCATCCATTTCTGGGTATGTCCTGGCCTGTTGCTGAGACAGACCCACAGCAGATGGCAGCACAATGGTATACAGTGGAGAGGGAATGTTCCTGGGAGTCCTCAACATTGACTCCAGACCCCATGAAGTCTCATGACATCAAGTCAGAATTAATTTCTGCTGCCTTGCTTCCTGTATCTAGGGTAGCAGGGGCATTTAAGACCTCAGGGGGTGGTTGTCCCTACCATTTTGCAAGTCCCCAAAGTCCAGGTAAGGGTCCCATGCACAGGGTTACAAGCCATGGCCAACGGCCAACCAGCAATTATTCGGTGGTGAAGGAGGAAGAGCTAGAACCTCAAGCCAGAGCATCCTTCAGGAAGTGGATTTGTGTTTCCTTTAAATCACACATGAGAAAGGCAATGGAAAACTACCTCAGGGACTTTCTCCACAGTCACATTGCTCATTTCTCATGGAAGTTAAAAAATGGGAGGCTCTTAAGAGCAACTGAAGAGGAAAGCGCAGGACTGTGAGTTGTGGAGAAATGAGCAGAGGACCTGCCCTTGGGCAGATCACCACCACTGTATCACCACCTTCAGTTCATGGTTGCTAAATTTCCCACACCAAATCAGCTAATTAAGAGAGAAAATATTAATCTTTCTATTCAGCTGTAGGCAGCAATCAGCAGGCAGTAGTGCTGTCATCTTTGTTTGGAGGTATTCCAGGAAGTTTATGCTCATGTCTAACTCTGGGAGATTAATCTTCCATTTCTAGAGACTTCCACATAACCCTCAGTCCCTATCCCATTGTTCCCCATTCTTCCACCAGTGGAAACATACGAACATACGAATTAGGAGCAGGGGTAGTGTTACGACCGACGGCTCCAGTCGAAGCCCCCAGTCAAAATATATGATTCTGATTAATTCAATCCCGTCACTCCACAGTTCAGCTAACATATCATTTAAAACTTTCCAAATTAAAGAAAGACCAAACCAAATTGTACCATCTATTAACCCCCGAATGAAGCTAATCAAACCAGGTGTCTTTAAATCAATAAATTAACTCTTTAATTCGAAGAACTAAATTCTTAAACACTCTGAAGATATAAACAACATTTAAAATAGAAAAAATTAGAGTCCTTGCAAATTTACAGTCCAATGTTGCATGAAGTCCTCACAGGATGTTGCTGGAAGTCCTCATAGAATGTTGCTTTCCTTCTCCAGCAAATTTCAACAATTAACAACTTGCAAACACTTTCAACAGAATCAATCTGACTTTAGAGTTTTTGAGAGATAAAAGATTGTCAGAATCTAACTTCCTTTTCTTCAATTTAAATTACCAGAGGTCTCTGTTTTGGCTTGACTTTTTTTTTAGAATTTTGAGAGATAATATTAAACAGACTAAAATCCTCTTCCTTCAGTTTAAATGGTTGAGAGCTCTTTTTCAGGTGTGCTCATCCCAGCTATCTGTGATGGTGTCTGTTAGAACAAACTGTCTCCACTAAAAGCCAGTTCAAAACTGAATTGTAACAAATGTATTGCATCAGACTCACTCCCAGTGGCTATATCTATGGTAACGAGAATGCACCCTTTGAATCGCAGTCTCCAAATGCCTGTTTCTAAGGCAATGAAAAGGCACCTTCCTATAACTCCTAAGGCTTGCCAGCTCTTAAAGCAGTACTGATCCCTTGCAAGCCTTAAAGGCAAACCGCATATTCCGGAAAAAAAACTGCAGGACCATGACAGTAGGCAACTCGGCCCTTTGAGCCTGCTCCACCATTCAATAAGTTCATGGCTGAACTGATTACTCCACATTTCTACCTACCCCCGATAACCTTCCACCCCCTTGCTTTTAAAGAAGCTATCTACCTCTGCCTTAAAAATATTCAAAGACTCTGCTTCCACCGCCCTTTGAGGAAGAGAATTCCAAAGACTCACAACCCTCTGAGAGAAAAAATTCTCCTCATCTTTGTCTTAAATGGGCGACTCCTTATTTTTAAACAGTGACCCCTAGTTCTAGATCTTCCCACAAGGGGAAACATCCTTTCCACATCCACCCCGTCAAGACCCGTCAGGATCTTATATGTTTCAATCAAGTCGCCTCTTATTCTTCTAAATTCTAGCGGATACAAGCCTAGCCTGTCCAATCTTTCCTCGTGACATAACCTGTCCATTCCAGGTATTAGTCTAGTAAACCTTCTGTGTACTGCCTCCAACGCATTTACATCCTTCCTTAAATAAGGAAACCAGTACTGTACACAGTACTCCAGATGTGGTTTCACCAATGCCCTGTATAGCTGATGCATAACCTGCCTACTTTTGTATTCAATTCCCCTCGCGATAATTGATAACATTCTATTAGCTTTCCTAATTACGTGCTGTACCTGCATACTAACCTTTTGCGATTCATGCACTACGACACCCAGATCCCTCTGCATCTCAGAGCTCTGCAATCTCTCACCATTTAGATAATATGCTTCTTTTTTATTCTTCCTGCCAAAGTGGACAATTTCACACTTTTCCACATTATATTCCATTTTCCAGGTCTTTGCCCACACACTTTATCTATATCCCTTTGTAGCCCCTTATGTCCTCTTCACAACTTACTTTCCTACCTATCTTTGTGTTAACAGCAAATTTAGCAACCATACCTTTGGTCCCTTCATCTAAGTCATTTATATAAATTGTAAAAAGTTGAGGCCCCAGCACCGATCCCTGTGGCAAACTACTGGTTACATCTTGCCAACCAGAAAATGACCCATTTATGTCTACTCTCTGTTTCCTGTTAGCTAGCCAATCTTCTATCCATGCCAATATGTTACCCCCTTCACCATGAGCTTTTATTTTCTGCAATAACCTTTGATGTGGCACCTTATCAAATGCCTTCTGGAATTCTAAGTACTCTGACACAAATTTTCAGATCCTCTCTGGCCACAGGAGAGGTGCCAGAGGACTGGAGGACAGCGAATGTGGTACCATTATTCAAGAAGGGTAGCAGGGTTAGACCAGGTAATTACAGGCCGGTGAGTCTAACATCAGTGGTTGGAAAACTGTTGGAAAAAATTCTGAGGGACAGGATTAATCTCCACTTGGAGACGCGGGGAATAATCAGGGATAGTCAGCATGGCTTTGTCAGGGGGAGATTGTGTCTAACTAACTTGATTGAATTTTTCGAGGAAGTGACTAGATGTGTAGATGAGGGTAAAGCAGTCGATGGAGTCTACATGGACTTCAGTAAGGCTTTTGATAAGATCCCGCATGGGAGATTGGTTAAGAAGGTAAGAGCCCATGGGATCCAGGGCAATTTGGCAAATTGGATCCAAAATTGGCTTTGTGGCAGGAAACAGAGGGTAATGGTCGAAGGTTGTTTATGCGAGTGGAAGCCTGTGACCAGTGGTGTACCACAGGGATCTGTGCTGGGACGCTTGCTGTTTGTAGTGTACATCAATGACTTAAGCGTGAATATAGGAGGTATGATAAGCTACGTTCGCAGACGACATGAAAATTGGTGGTGTCATAAATAGTGAGGAGGCAAGCCTTAGATTACAGGACAATATAGATGGGCTGGTAAGATGGGTGGAGCAGTGGCAAATGGAATTTAATCCTGAGAAGTGTGAGGTGATGCATTTTGGGAGTACTAACACGGCAAGGGAATATACAATGGATGGTAGGACCCTAGAAAGTACAGAAGGTCAAAGGGACCTTGGTGTACTTATCCATAGATCACTGAAGGCAGCAGCACAAGTAGATAACGTGGTTAGGAAAGCATATGGGATACTTGCCTTTATTAGCTGAAGCATAGAATATAAGAGCAGGGAGGTTCTGATGGAGCTGTATAAAACGCTAGTTAGGCCACAGCTGGAGTACTGTTCTGGGCGCCACACTATAGGAAGGATGTGATTGCACTGGAGAGGGTGCAGAGGAGATTCACCAGGATGTTGCCTGGGCTGGAGCATTTCAGCTATGGAGAGAGATTGAAAAGGCTCGGGTTGTTTTCCTTAGAAAAGAGAAGGATGAGGGGGGACATGATTAAGGTATACAAATTATGAGGGGCTTTGATAGGTTATTTAGGAAGAGACTTTTCCCCTAGCGGAGGGGTCAATAACTAGGGGGCATAGATTTAAGGTAAGGAGCAGGAGGTTTAGAGGGGATGTGAAAAAAAAAATTCACCCAGAGGATGGTTGGAATCTGGAATACACTGCCTGAAGTGGTGGTAGAGGCAGGAACCCTGACAACATTTAAGAAGTATTTAGATGAGCATTTGAAACACCATCGCATACAAGGCTACCGGCCAAGTGCTGTAAAATGGGACGAGAATAGTTAGGTACTTGATGGCCGGTACAGACACGATGGGCCAAAGGGCCTGTTTCTGTGCTGTATAACTCTATGACTCTATATCCACCAGTTCCTCTTCAGTCACAGCACATGTAACTCCCTCAAAGAACTCCAATAAATTGGTTAAACATGATTTCCCTTTCATATGTTGACTCTGCCTGATTACCTTGAATTTCTCTAAATGCCCTGCAGAACGTCTTTAATAATAGTTTCTAATATTTTCCCTAAGGCAGATGTTAAGCTAACTGGCCTATAGATTCCTGCTTTCTGTCTCCCTTTTGGAAAAAAGGAGTTACATTCGCTATTTTCCAATCTAACAGAATCTTCCCTGAATTTAGGGAATTTTGGAAATTTAAAACTAACTAACAAGGGCCTGTTTCAGTGCTGTATCTCTCTATGACTGTATGACTATGACATCAACTGTCTCACTAGCCACTTCTTTTAAGACCCTTGGATGAAGTCATCAGGACCCAGGGACTTGTCAGCCACAGCTCCAACAATTTGTTCAGTACCACTTCCCTCGTGTATGTAATTTTCTTGAGTTCCTCCCTCCCTTCCATTTCCTGACTTACAACTAATACTGGGATGTTACTTGTATTCTCAATAGTGAAGACCGATGCAAAATATCTATTCAATTCATCTGCCATCTCCTTATTATTCATTATTAATTCCCAAAACTCACTTTCTATAGGACCAACGCTCACTTTGTTAACTTTTCTTTTTTAAATATCTCTGGAAACTCTTGCTATCTGTCATTATATTTCTAGCTAGTTTTCTCTCGTACTCTAATTTTACCTTCCTTATCAATCTTTTAGTCATTCTTTGCTGTTTTTTATATTCTGTCCAATCTTTTGACTTGCCTCCCATCTTTGCGCAAATATAGGCTTTTTCTTTAAATTTGATACTATCTTTAACTGTTTTAGTTGACCACGGATGGCGGACCTCACCCTTGGAATTTTTCTTTCTCGTTGAAATGTATCTATTCTGTGTATTCTGAACTATCGCCTTAAATGTCTGTCACTGCATCTCTATTGACCTATCCCTTAACCTCACTGGCCAGTTCACTTTAGCTAACTCTGCTTTCATGCCCCCATAATTGCCCTTATTTAAGTTTAAAATACTAGTCTTGGGCCCACTCTTCTCCCTCAAACTCGAATGTAAAATTTAATCATATTATGGTCACTGCTACCAAAGGGCCCCTTAACTATGAGATCATTAATTATCCTATCTCATTGCACAATACCAGGTCTAGTATAGCCTGCTCTCTGGTTGGCTCCAGATGTATTGTTTCAAGAAATTATACTGAAAACATTCTATGTACTCGTCATCTAGGCTTCTACTGCCCATCTGATTTTTCCGGTCTATATGTAGGTTAAAATCCCCCATAATTATCACTGTACCTCTCTGACAAGCTGCCATTATTTCTTCCTTTATACCCCATACTACTGTGGTTAATGTTAGGTGGCCTGTACACCACTCCCACAAGTGACTTCTTGCCTTTATGATTTATCATCTCTACCCAAACTGCTTCGACATCCTGGTCTCCTGAACTTAGCTCATCCTTCTCTATCGTGCTAATACCCATCATTAATTAACAGAACTACCCCTCCACATTTTCCTAGCTTCCTGTCCTGCCTAAATGCCATGTACCTTCAATATTCATGTCCCAATCTATGTCATCCTGCAGCCATGTCTTTGTAATGGCAATCAGATCGTACTTATTTATTTATATTTGCGCTCTCAGTTCATCTGTTTTGTTTCGAATGCTATGTGCATTCAGATGCAGAACCTTTAGATTTGTCCTTTTATTATTTTTGTAACCTCTAGCCTTGACTGTTGATTTACTCTTAGATTTGTACACTGTCCCTTCCCGTCACAGTCTGTTTATCATTTCCCATATTAATACCTTTCTCTCTTGCCTTGTCTCTACTCCTTGATTTACCATATCGTCCCAAATTTGATCCCTTGCCCCCACTACTGAGTTTAAAACCCTCTCTACTTCCCTAGTTATGCAGCTCACTAGAACACCGGCCCTAGCATGTTTCAGATGTAGACCATCCCAATGGTACAGCCACTATTTTCCCCAGTACTGGTGCCAGCGCCCACTTCTACCACAGCAGTCTTTGAGACACACATTAATTTCTCTAATCTTATTTGCCCTATGCCAATTTGCACGTAGCTCAGGTAATAATCCAGAGATTATTACCTTTGAGGTTCTGCTTCTTAAATTGGCCCCTAGTTCCTCATACTGACTATGCAGAACCTCTTTCCTTGGCCTGCCTATGTCGTTGGTACCTACATGGAACACGACAACTGGATCCTCCTCCTCCCACTCTAAGTTCCTCTCCAGCCCTGAGCAGATGTCCTGAACCCTGGCACCGGGCAGGCAACACAGCCGTATGGACTCTCACTCTTTGCTGCAGAGAACAGTGTCAATCCCCCTAACTATACTGTCCCCCACTACCACTACATTCCTTTTTTTCTCCCTCCACTTGAATGGCTTCCTATACCATGGTGCCATGGTCAGGTTGCTCATCCACCCTGCAGCCCCTACTCTCATCCAAACAAGCTGAAAGAACCTCAAACCTGTTGGACAATCGCAAAAGCTGAGGCTCCTGCACTCCTGCCCTCTGGGTCCCCTTACCTGCCTCAGCTGCAGCCACACTCTTCTGTCCCTGACCATTGACCAAATTAGATGACCTTATCCTAAGGGGTGTGACCGTCTCCTGGTACAAAGTGTCCAGGTAACTTTCCCCCTCCCTGATGTGTCGCAATGTCTGCAGCTCAGACTCCAGTTCAATGACTCTGAGCCGAAGCTCTTCGAGCCGCAAACACTTACTGCAGACGTGTTTGCCCTGGATCACACTGGCATCCAGGAACTCCCACATGCTATAGCCATGACACATCATCTGTCCTGCCATCCTTAATGTGCTTTAATTAACTACTTAATTATTTTATTTAATTATTTATTTTATTTTCCTTTTTTTATATATTTTATTAAGATTACCACTAGTTCCTTTCTATTTTAAATGTTCGGATTAGCATGGACCTTAATCACTTACCAGATACTCACCAAACAGGTAGCTTCTTCCCAAACCAATCACCTACCTGCTTGCATGTGATGTCACAGCTTACCATGTACTCAGCAAACATTTCCTTCCACTGCACCAAAGCCAGAACCAAATTCTGGAGGGTTAAAAGAGCATAAAAAAAAAGGAAAAATGGAGCACCTCTGCCCCCTTCACCGAACTCACCACTCACCAAACTCGAATCTCCACACTCATTTTTTAATCTGCACTCAGTGAGTCTAATAGACGTTACCAATGATAATAAAGCTTTGCCAATACTAATAAACCTTACTACCATTAGTAAATCTTACAAATACTGATAAACCCTAATAATACTTAATAATACAACTTATGTATTAAGTAGTCCGAATTTGAATTAATACACTCACTACTGGTTTCCCTCTCACTCTATTATAAATTAAAATTCACTTTATTTTTTAGTTTATATACTAATAAATCAATCACGTGTTATGCTTTGTTTGATTAAATTAAATTTAAAGCTTACCTGTATACTCACCCCAGTGGCTCTCTGTTTCCCTGCTCTCACTGTCGATTGTGACAGCACTCTGATGTCACTTTTCGATTTTTTTCCTGCTCCTCTCCTGTTGCTCCTGCCGTGCTCCTCTCTCTCTCTCTGTCTTGGTCTCCAGTTTACTGTTTGGCAACAGTAAAATCCCTAGGTTTTGCCCATCCATTATTGACTGCTCCTGTCTCAGTGCCTCTCCACTCACCACATTGCTGCTGCTCTTGGTTTTGCGGGAAATCCTGGGCCTCACACCTATCCCAATCTCCATAATGCCCGTGGTCGAATCCTCTAAACCCCAAACCCTTCTCTCCTCAGAGCTCAGCCCCAATCCCCCAACCCCAAATCCCCACCCAAGCCCCATTCCCCAGCTTCTATATCTCTCATCCCTACGTTTCCCTGTCTCCTTTTCTCCTACCGAGCCCCCATCCTGCAAACCCCATTCCTAAACTGTCATTTTCAGTGCTTTTAGCCCCGCAACTGGCCATGGCCTTTAGCAATGGGCATCCCAGTAATGGCCAGCACTGTCTCCTTCATGGGGGTTAGGACATGCAGGTGTACCATCCCCCTTCTGGTTAGCTCTTGCTGCTTGTAGTTGCGTGCCACCTTATTGTGTAAGAGAGAGGGAAGTGCGCAATGAGTGTTGTGCAATCTGTTTGGCTGATATGGTTGAATAGCTGGCAGTTGCGTGGGTCTGAGGCTTGCAACAATGCAAAGTATGTGAGGATGCGATGGAGCATATGAATGTTAGGTATGAGTCATGATTGATAGAGATTATTGGCAGGTGAGTGATGGAGCTGTGGTGAATTGAGAAGTGCCTGAGGCTAGTGGTGCAGTTGGTAGGATAAAGGATTTGAAGATGCATTCACAGACTTTGACCATTCGTGCGTGGCCTTTGAACTTCTTATGGCACAGCATCAAGATCCCAGGCGCTTGGTTATCTTGATTACTTCCATGATTATCTGCTCCCACTGCCTTTTGAGCATATGTCTGGAGGACCTCCTAGCCCTCTGCCAATATAGGACATTGCTCCTACTTTCCATGCCCACTACCAAGGCCTCCAATGCAGGGTCCAAAAAGCCTCTTCTCTCCCACGTTGTGCCATTTTTCAATGGTTCCCAGATCATTTTATTCCAACATGACTGCCAGCACCTGTTCCAACCACAATGGGCCTCTCCTTTAAGAAGTGCAGACTAGCTTTAAGCAGTTATGATTTTGGGCCCCCCTGCTGATGCATCAGGCAATGAACAGCATCATTAGTGCTGACTGCATGCAGCAATTGTTCAAATGATCAGGCAACACGAATGAACGGGTTTTAATTTGCGTCGTGAAAACTGTGCCCATTTTTGGTGGCGATCCAATTTAACGCCCATAGAATCTTACAGCACAGAAGGAGGCTTTTCAGCTCATCATGCCTGTGCAGAGCTGTCCAATTGAGTCCCAAACCCCAGTTTTAACCCCATAACCATGTAAATGAATCCTCCTAAAGTACACCTCCAATTACCTTTTGAAAGTTTATATGGAATCTGATTCAACCACCCATTCAGATAGTGCATTCCAGATCCTAACAACCTTCTGTTTGAAAATATTCTCCTCATATCCCTGTAGTTCTTTTGCCAATTTAAATCTATGATCTCAGATTACCAACCCACTTGTCAGAGGAAACAGTTTCTCTCTGCTTGCTCTATCAAATTCCCTCATAATTTTGAGTGCCTCGATTAGGTGTCCCTTTAACTTTCCCTGCTCTATGAAGAACAGTACTAGCTTCTCCAGTTTCCCTACATAACTGAAGTCCCTCGTGCCAGGTATCATCCTAGTAAACCTCCTCTGTATCATCTCCAAGGCCCTGACATCCTTCCTAAAGTGTGGTGCCCAGAACTGTACTCCAGGTTTAGCATAACGTCATTACCCCTATTTACAAAGCCAAGTATCCCATATGCTTTCTTAACCACCTTATCAATTTGCCCTGCCACCTTCAGAAATGTGTGAATATGCATCATCTATTCTTGCACCCCCTCAATATGGAATGTAATGCCTGTCCGTGTTGTTCTTCCTAAAGTGCATCTCTTCATTCTTATCCACATTAAACTGCATCTTCTATGTGTCTGCCCATTTCACCAGTCTATGTCCTCCGAAGCTCTACTCCTATCCTGCTCACTATTTACTTAGTTGCCAAGATTTGTATCATCTGCAAATTTCAAAATTGTGCTCCCTATACCCAAGTCCAGATCATTTATATATAACAAGAAATGCACTAGTCGTAATACCAATGGTTTACCCATTCTGGTCATTACAATTCAGGCTAGGAGCAGAAGAAACGGCCAGGGATCATACTTCTTACCCCTTGGAAATTGCTTGTAAATGAACGCCATTAAGGACAGAGCTATAATGCCTGTTACGCAGCTATAATGCCTTCCATTGTCAAATAGCTTGCAATACTCATTCTCTGAGCTCATACATGATGAATGGCTACTCGAGTGAAGTTGTGGGGGTAGCTTGGACCCATGAAACCATAATACAGCACCAGTTAGAAGCGTGGAATTTTCACACCACTTTCAATATAATTTCGGTTTATATTCAAGAAAGTAACATTTTTTAGCAACAAAATGAGTCAGAAGGCATTAATGCTGGTTTTCTGCCGCAAAATCAGCTCAGATTTTCATTGTGCTTTTTTGCTCTTCCGATCAGTAAGTCCCGAGCGAGGTCATTTCAATATATTATAACGAGGACCAATGGTGCAGCAGCTCCAAGTTTCCTGCTTGTACACTTGCAATGCACTCAGGATAAGTTAGACAGAGAGTTATAAGCTGTAGCTGTTGCCAGGATTTTCCATCACAATAAGGCACCAGGAGATAGGGCTGTCCAGCTTTACAGAGTTGTTGGCTTTCGCAAGGTGCAATCCATGGCAGCCATGTTGCTTTGCCAGCTCCTACAGAAGATCCCCTCAACAACCTCAATAAAAAGGCTCACCACTCCTTGAATATACATATTGTATGTGACAATATGCAAAGGATACCACATGAGATATGCTGGAGGTTGTCACAATGCATTTTTTTCAAATCCAACCCTCTTCGGAGAAGAAAATTATGTCAATAAAGAAAAAAGACTTGCGTTTACATAGTGCCTTTTACAACCTCATGATTTTCCAGAGTGTTTTACAACCAATGAAATACTTTCAAAGTATAGTCAATTGTAATGTAGGTAATGCGGTAGCTAATTTATGCACAACAAGATCCCACAAACAGCGATACAATAATGACCAATAGAAAGTTTGTGCGTGGCAAGGCCTACCCCCTGCTCCTATGAGTAATGATCCCACTAAGAATGGCCCAAATAGCAGCAGAGGAACACTACAGCAAGGCACATGCCTCTACAAAGTGGTAATGGAGAATACCATTGGGGTTTTAAACAGACGCCTTCGTGGCCGATACAATTTCAAAGGGGCAATGCAGTGTGCTTCTATGTCATCTATAATTGTAGCCTGGAGGAAAACATGATGATGCTCACTCAAATGACTCCTGTTCACTGCTGCAATGGGGCATCAGGGCACATCTAATCATTGATATTTTCTCTTCTATTTAACACAGACTCTCTTTGACACCAGTACGTTACTTCCTTCTTCCCTACCCTCAAATAAAGGAACCCTCCTAAGCCCTACATGCGTGTGTCAATAATCTTTTCCTGATTGAGTGATCAGCACCAAATAAGTACATCTTTGATTCTAACTTGAGTAAGTGAGCAAAAGATAAGCATGTATTTTAGTCCAAAGTAAACTGCTCTTTGTTGACACTGTGCTTGGTCAATAAATAATTCACAAATACTGCCATGAATTATAGTTTTCTTTTGAAACTCTGCAAAAAATAAACCTGTAACTTATCATTCTGTGTGTGATATTTTGCTTCGTCTAGGTGTGTAACTCCTGGAATAAATAAGTTAATCCATGTTAGTGAATAGATTATGGAACAGCTCTCACTGATCACATTAATTCAGATCAATTTTGGGGATGGTGAAAATACCTGCTCAACAAACACAAGAAAATAAAAGAAATAAAAGCATAGATGCTAAATTAACGATTGCACAAAGAAACACAGGAAATTTATATGTACTAAATGTACAGTAGACCTGTCGATAAATTGGCTGCACAAAAAGGTCAAAGGAGCGTAATGACTAAAAATAATTATTTGTGAAAGGCACAGAAAGGAGCAAAGACAAAGGTGTGGCTCTTGACTTTCTGTGATAATGTAAAACAGGTGATAGCATGTGATTTTTACTTTCATTGACTTCAATGTAAAACTAACAGTTTCTTTAAATGAGGAGATCGGGCTCTGCTAATGTCAGACCTGAGTCACAAGTAGTGGAACAGTGGTGTCTTCCCTGTCAGGTTAAACCTGCTGGCGTTCTCCTGAAGTCCCCAGCATCAAAGATGCCAGCCTTCAGCCAATTTGATTCACTACGCGTGATATCAAGAAACGCCTGAGGGCACTGGATACTGCAAAGGTTATGGGCCCTGACAACTTCCCGGCAATAGTACTGAAGACCTGTGCTCCAGAACTTGCTACACCCCGAGCTAAGCTGTTCCAGTACAGCTACAACACTGGCATCTACCCGGCAATGTGGAAAATTGCCGAGCTATGTCCTAGACACAAAAAGCAAGACAAGTCCAATCTGGCCAATTACCGCCCCATCAGTCTACTCTCAATCATTGGTAAAGTGATGGAACGTGTCATCGACAGTGTTATCTAGCGGCACTTGTTTAGCAATAACCTGCTCAGTGACGCTCAGTTTGGGTTCTGTCAGGGCCACTCAGCTCCTGACCTCATTACAGACTGGAATCAAACATGGATAAAAGAGCTGAACTCAAGAGGTGAGGTGAGAGTGACTGCCCTTGACATCAAGGCAGCATTTGACCGTGTATGGCATCAAGGAGCCCAAGCAAAACTGGAGTCAATGGGAATCAGGGGGAAAACCCTCCGCTGGCTGGAGTCATATCAAGCGCAAAGGAAGATGGTTGTGGTTGTTGCAGGTCAATCATCTGAGCTCCAGGACATCACTGCAGGAGTTCCTCAGAGTAGTGTCCTGGGCCCAACCATCTTCAGCTGCTTCATCAATGACCTTCCTTCAATCATAAGGTCAGAAGTGGGGATGTTCGCGGATGATTGCACAATGTTCAGCACCATTCGTGACTCCTCAGATACTGAAGCAGTTCGTGTAGAAATGCAGCAAGACCTGGACAATATCCAGGCTTGGGCTGATAAGTGGCAAGTAACATTCGCGCCACACAAGTGCCAGGCAATGACCATCTCCAACAAGAGAGAATCTAACCACCTCCCCTTGACATTCAACAGCATTACCATCGCTGAATTCCCCACCGTCAACATCCTAGGGGCTACCATTGACCAGAAACTGAACTGGAGTAGCCATATAAATACCGCGGCTACAAGAGCAGGTCAGAGGCTAGGAATCCTGAGGTGAGTAACTCACCTCCTGACTCCGCAAAGCCTGTCCACCATCTACAAGGCACAAGTCAGGCGTGTGATGGAATACTCTCCACTTGCCTGGATGGGTGCAGCTCCAACAACACTCAAGAAGCTCGGCACCATCCAGACAAAGCAGCCGACTTGATTGGCACCCTATTAACAAACATTCACACCCTCCACCACCGACGCACAGTGGCAGCAGTGTGTACCATCTACAAGATGCACTGCAGCAATGCACCAAGGTTCCTTAGACAGCACCTTCCAAACCCGCGGCCTCGATCAACTAGAAGGACAAGGGCAGCAAATACATGGGAACACCACCACCTGCAGGTTTCCTTCCAAGTCACACACCATCCTGATTTGGAACTATATCGCTGTTCCTGCACTGTCGCTGGGTCAAAATCCTGGAACTCCCTTCCTAACAGCACTGTGGGTATACCTACCCCAAATGGACTGCAGCGGTTCAAGAAGGCAGCTCACCACCACCTTCTCAAGGGCAATTAGCGATGAGCAATAAATGCTGGCCTAGCCAGCGTCGCCCACATCCCATGAATGAATTTTAAAAAATGTAACACCTCTAACAATCTCATGATGTCCCAAAGCACTTTACAATTAAGTACTTTTGAAGTGCAGTCACTACATTAATGTGGTGAAATTTGGCAGCCAATTTGACAAGTAAGATCCCACAAGCAGCAATGAAACTATAACAAGATAATCTGTTTTAGTGGTCTTGGATGAAAGAGAAATATTGTACAGGACACCAGGAGAAGTCCTCAATATTTTTCAAATAGTGTCCTTGGATCTTTTACATGCAGCAGAATGGGCAGATAGGCCTCAGTTTAATGTCTCAACCAAAAAACAGTCTAGCTCCTTAAGTACTGCACTGAAGCAACATCCTAGACTATGTGCTCAAGTCACTGGACTGAGACTTGAACCCACCACCTTCTGATTCAGAGGCAAGAGTGGCACCAGAGATCCAAGGCATCCACTTTATTCAAGAGTTAAATGAGGAAGCACTTTTTCATAGAACGGGTAGTGGAAATCGAGCATGCTCTCCCCCAAAAGGGAGTGGCACAGTGGCGCAGTGGTTAGCACCGCAGCCTCACAGCTCCAGCGACCTGGGTACTGTCTGTGTGGAGTTTGCAAGTTCACCCTGTGACCACGTGGGTTTCCGCCAGGTGCTCTGGTTTCCTCCCACAGCCAAACACCTGCAGGTTGATAGGTAAATTGGCTATTGTAAATTGCCCCTAGTGTAGGTAGGTGGTAGGGAATATGGGGTTAATGTAGGATTAATATAAATGGGTGGTTGACGGTCAGCACAGACTTGGTGGGCCGAAAGGCCTGTTTCAGTGCTGTATCTCTCTATGACTCTAAAAACATTGTGAATGCTTGGTCAATTGAAATTTTCAAGAGATCAACAGATTTTTATAAGGTTAGGGAATCAAGGAATATGGAGCAAAGGCAAGGAAAATGGAGTTGAGTTACGGAACAGTCATGATCTAATTAAATAGTAGAACAGGCTCAAGGGGGTGAATGGCCTACTCCTTTTCCTATGAAGGATAAAACAGATTATTTTGCATACCTGTGGTGCACACTTTAAGATAATGGAAGATTTGGAGGTCACCTCACTCCAGAGAATAAGATACTGATTTATCTGTGCTCCCCTGTCCTAATGGAAATTTCCAGTGGCTAGAAAATAAATACAAATATGCTGAACTAAGAAAAAGGAAATACTACTGCATTTGAAGCAAAGCAGCATCTTTGACAATGCAGCACTCCCTCAGTACCACACCGAAGTGCCAACCTAGATTAGGTGCTGATGTCTTTGGAGTGGACCTTGAATCTACAACCTTCTGACAGAGGCAAGAGTGTTACCAGAAATCCCACAGTTGCACAAGTAACCCTTCATACTTTATTGAAGTGGGACACTAACATGCGATATTACAGTATGTGTTGCTATTTCTCCTACCAACAGCTACTTGCAGAAAAAATCTTAAAACCACTTCTCCCCTTTAACAGAGTAAGATCTCTTACATCAGTTGTCTGATGCCACCTGGAAGGCACCCTCAGTTGCTAGCCTTCATTAAATACATGCAATTTTGTTGCAGAAGAAATTTACACACAATGGGCTGATTTTATAAGCCCGCCGCCAACGTAGGCCACACACCAAAGAGCCGCCGCGATTCCAAGCGCAGTGGCTCATTTAAATAGCTGGGGCGGGCAGCCGCCCCGATCACGAGGAGGGGGCGAGCTGTCTGTCCCCGGCAATGCACAGGCAGCTGACAACATTTTTAAAGGGCTGTTAGCCTTATTGGCAAATTGACATATTTAAAGAAAGATTTATTGAAATTAAATGAATACATCTCTCTGCCCCTCTCCCACCCCCAATAACAATTAAATTAATTATTTGCCCTTCCCCCAAAACACTTACCTTTACCATATGACCTCCCCTCCGCAAGCTGCACAAACTTTAAACTATAACCCTTCCCACCATCCCCTACACACATGACGTTAATTTGACCCCATCCCCGCCCCCCCACCCCCGCATTCAGAAACTTACCTCCTCCCCCCTCCCCACCAGTGTTGCGCCTCATTTCCCTGGATGGGGATCCGAAGGACTCCGGGCCAAAGATTGCAACGGAACATCTGGAGGCGACAGCAGAGTAATTAATTCAGGTACTTCAATTTATTTAAATAGCGGTCCCATCGCCAAGCGGTGGGGAGGGGGTGGGCCACCACGAGGCCTCGCTGCGCCAGTAATATTGGGCCGGGCCCTGCCGGCGTCGAGGTCCGTGGCAGGCCTCATCTGGTGCCATCTTCAGGCCAGCCCCACCACAGATCCCAATGTCCTGGGCTCTATAAAATACAGCCCAATGTCCGTCAGAAGTAAGGGATGTATGGGGAAATCTCTGATGCTAAATAACTCACCCATACAAAGAGCAGGCCTTGGAGCTGCTGGGGTGGCACTCTGTTCTCCATTTATGGGAGATGACGAGATCAGTAGGACATTGGTGGTGCCAGGTTAGTGTCATGGAATCCCTGTCAAATGACACACAGCCACTAGCTTCCAAACCCATTTTTGTCTCCAGAATCCCAATGCTCATCTATTCTTCGTGTTACAACCAGCTGCAAATGGTGTCTAGGGGTCTCTTACTATCTTCACCTGGTCTTAGTGTAACAGGGTTTAATTTTAAACACACTGTGTTTTGAGCTCCCCCTTTGTGAATCCTTGTTCACAACTTTCCAATTATAGGGCAAAGAAATGAACACAAACAGGCTTTCTTTGGTTTAAAGAAGAAAGATTACATTTATTAAACCTTAAACTTAAACTCTAATATGGTTAACACCTACGGATATACGACGCGCCCACGTTAGCATGCACACGCGATACACACATGAGAAAAGGGACAGAAAAGAGCAGAAGAAAAGATAAGTAGAACAGTTTGAGGCAATATTTTGTTCCTGTTTCTCAAGCTTGCTGTAGTCCTTATTTCATTGGGACCCAGTAGTCTTTTTAAAACCTTGTTCATGTAGGAAACCTTTCTCCGTTTGAGTTTCACATGTTTTCACAAGATTCAGTTCCATGGAAAA
This sequence comes from Heterodontus francisci, assembly GCF_036365525.1. Taxonomy (NCBI): domain Eukaryota; kingdom Metazoa; phylum Chordata; class Chondrichthyes; order Heterodontiformes; family Heterodontidae; genus Heterodontus; species Heterodontus francisci. The sequence goes on along the minus strand of NC_090371.1, from coordinate 169,566,107 downwards.
GTGATGGAGGCAGGCAGAGAGGGCTCTGCTTCAGTTCCAGGAGCACAGCCACCTTCACTCCATGAGCACATGGCTTTGTCTCTTCAAATCCTTTGTTGGAAGTTCAAATTCTCTGCAACAGCCAGTTAGTCATGTGACTAAAACTGGTCTGACCACTTCTGTGTATTGGGGAAGCAACTGCTGGGTCCCTATTGTTTCAACATTGTCTGGTACTGCGCAAATGTCCTTCCAGTCAGGGCTTGCAATTTTAAGTTTTTGCTCATGTGGTGAAATAATGTGTGCCTCAGTCTTGGCAGGTTGGGGGTTTGCCTGACATTAGCTTAAATGCTCTTTTCCTGCAGATTCATCATGACACAGCAACAGAGGGGGCAGGAAAAGGAGAGAAGGTCAACTGTATTTGTCAACTACAACGATGGTTCTGATGATGAGGGTGAGGATGATGATGAGGGGCAGGATACGGACGTGAAGCCCACCCATGAGTTCCCAAATCAAGATCCTGTCTCATGTCCCTTTGCCACCACCTTCTCAATCTTGCCTCTGTGTTACTTGTTTTTTCAATCTCATGAAACACTTCAGATACTTTCACCTGGGGGAAAATTTTGAGTGTTAGTGATAATGTGGCACTGTGTGATGGAGCCAGGGAAGTGGCTCAGGATGTGCCACCTTTCCAAAGGAGGCCAAGGTGAAGTCTACCTATGTATGGCTTTGGAATTGTGGGGCTCACAATGCATGGGTACTTACCTGAAAAGAGGAATCTTTGAGGAACATTGTACTTACGTGTAGCATCTGAGCTCAGTCTCCAAAGACAAGTGGTAACTAACAGCTGTGACTCTGCAGTCTACCCCCTTCATTTGCAGCAACATCATGGAAGCTTTGTCTTCATTATAGGTATGAAAGCCCTGCCCATTGACATTTGCAGGTGATAAAATGGAAAGGAGTGGCCAGCAGCATTCTCAGCAAGAGTTGGAAAGAGGAAAGTCCAGATCATGGAGGGGAGGCAGCAGCAGAGCTTATTGGCAGAACTTCCCCTCATTGTCCACTGCCCGATTTCAGGCAGAGTCCTGGTGGAGCCCCTAGCCCCGCATGTTGAATCTCTTCAGCTGCTTCATACTATATTGTAAGGTATAACATTATAAAAGTACTCAATGCAAATATTGGAAAAATGGGGTGTGTCACCACCATGATTTCTCATTGCGCAAACATGTGTTAAGCTTAATAATCTAACAAGAAAAGCTAATTGGCAAAGGGCCATCCCCTTGCTTTACTAAGCCTATATAAAAGTGCGGATAGAAAATGTAACTTATTTTTCAACGTAGTAGAGAGGGAAGCTTCTCCAGGATCCATTTCCTTACTAAAGGCGGTGAGTTTTTTTATAAACATTGGCAAGTAAAAAATTAAACCAGATCTAGATTTTTTGAAGTAAGATGCAGCCGACATCATGGGAAATGTATTAAATGTTTACCAATGAGTTAATGTACCTAGTATATCAGCAAAGAATGGGTTCGAATGGAATTAATTCAAATCTGTTTCATTTTTTTCTGGATAAGCTTATTTCTGACTCTTTCTTGAAAAAGGCAGCCTTGAGATTTTTCAGTGCTGGGGCAGCTGAACTACAGAAAGTTAATGGAGGAATCAGAGTCTGCACTTTAGTCTTAGAGATTCAAAAAAATAGCTTTAAACCTTGATCTGTCCTAAGCAAATTGAAGTGCCCTCAATATGAACAGGGCTTTCATAGTACCTTGCCTTGACTCTGAACTTTGGGTGTGCAGTGAGGATACTTATTCTCAAGAGAAGAGGCTGGTAGAGTCTGCGCTGGGGATCAAGTTGAAGAAAGTGAATACTGTTTGCATCTCACTGCAAGAGAAACCTGTCTGGTTATTATATGGTACAACCTGGAGGTTCCTTAATTTGACCAAGATAAACACACACCAGTGATTTGATTAGAGTCTCAAAGTCAGAAGTTATGCAAAAGCAACTTTAAAAAGATATTATAAAGCTTGTGCATATTTTAGGGAAAATTTAGCTTTGTATGTTTGATTAAAATTGTGATAAGAAAAAGATTCTGGAGCTGATGTACTAAGCATTTAATTTGTGAATCAGGCAGTGAGAACAGTCTAGTATCTGTTAATATAAAAGCAAAATACTGCAGATGCTGGAAATCTGAAATAAAAACATAAAAATGCTGGAAATACTCAGCAGGTCTGGCAGCATCTGTGGAAAGAGAAGCAGAGTTAACATTTTGGGTCAGTGACCTTTCATCAGAACTGACAAAGGTTAGAAATGTAATAGGTTTTAAACAAATAAAGCAGGAGTGGGGCAAGAGATAACAAGAGGGAAGTTGTTGATAGGACAGAGGATCACAGAGAATAACTGACAAGAAGGTCATGGAGCAAAGGCAAAGGGTGTGTTAATGGTGTGGTGAAATACAAAGCGTTAGTGCAGAGAGGATGTTAATTGACAGAAAAAAGAGCAGCTCTGGCCAAAAGCACAAACATGTAAAAAAAAATGAATAATGACTAAAATAAAATAAACAAATAAAAAAGAAAAAAGAAAAAATATTACTAAAAATAAAAAGGGGCGGCCCGTCATGCTCTGAAATTATTGAACTCAATGTTCAGTCCAGCAGGCTGTAGCGTGCCTAATCAGTAAATGAGATGCTGTTTCTCGAGCTTGCGTTGATGTTCACTGGAACACTGCAGCAAGCCCAGGACAGATATGTGGGCATGAGAGCAGGGGGGAGTGTTGAAATAGCCAGCAACTGAAAGCTTGGGATCATGCTTTCAGACTGAGCAGAGGTGTTCCGCAAAGCGGTCACCCAATCTGCGTTTGATCTCCCCAATGTAGAGGAGACCACATTGTGCGCAGCAAATACAGTACACTAAATTGAAAGCAGTACATGTAAATCACTGCTTCATCTGAAAGGATTGTTTGGGGCCTTGGATAGTGAGGAGAGTTTGTTTCATCATCCATTTTTTTTGCCATGTACCTGCCCATTTTTTTTTTCATGCTTGTGCTTTTGGCCAGGGCTGTTCTTTTTCTGTCAATTAACACCCTCTCCGCACTAACACTTTGTCTTTCAGCATATAATTAACACATCCTTTGCCTTTGCTCCATGACCTTCTTGCCAGTTATTCTCTGTGACCCTCTGTCCTAAAGGCCGGCTCGGGTCTGCAAATGAAACCCAACCCGACAGAACCACATCTGACCCGAACCAGACCCAGCCCGAGTCCTTTCATTTTTTCCCGCGCCCGACCATCAGTTAACCTAGCATCCATTTTTCACTTTGTTGCTTAGCTGCACAAGCTTAAAATAACTATAACTAAACAACCTTTCAAGTCCAAACTGTACATTAACATTGGAGACACTTACCGGAGGTGGTGATAGAGTGTGTCCAACCTGGCCCGACCCGACCCAAGTCCGAATGCCAGACCCAGAAGAGCGACCCGTCCCGACCCAAACCCGACACATGTCGTCGGGTCCCATCGGGTTCGGGTCGGATTGGGTAGCCATGCTCTACTCTGTCCCATCAACACCTTCCCTTTTGTTATCTCTTGCCCCACCCCTGCTTTATTTGCTTAAAACCTATTACATTTCGAACCTTTGCCAGTTCTGATGAAAGGTCACTGCCCTGAAACATTAACTCTACTTCTCTCTCCACAGATGCTGCCAGACCTGCTGAGTATTTGCAGCAATTTTTTGCCGGTATCTGTTAAGGTAGTTATGCGCTTTAGAAACATCAGAACTGGAGTAGGCCGTTTAGCCACTGTTCTGTTATCCAATAAGATGATGGCTGATCTTCTGTGACCTAACACCATATACCCACCTTTGCCCCATATCCCTTAATAACTTGGGTTAACAAAAATCTATCAATCTCTGATTTAAAATCAATAATTGATCTAGCATCAATTGCCATTTGTGTTAGAGTTCCAAACTTCTACCCTTGTGTGTAGAAGTGTTTCCTAATTTTACTCCTAAAAGGTCTAGTGGTGCAGTGGTTAGCACTGCAGCTTCATAACTCCAGGGACCCGGGTTCAATTCTGGGTATTGCCTGTGTGGAGTTTGCAAGTTCTCCCTGTGACTGTGTGGTTTTTTGCCGGGTGCTCCGGTTTCCTCCTACAGCCAAAGACTTGCAGGTGATAGGTAAATTGGCCTTAGTAAATTGCCCCTAGTGTAGGTAGGTGGTAGGGAATATGGGATTACTGTAGGATTGGTATAAATGGGTGGTTGTTGGTCAGCACAGACTTGGCGGGCTGAAGGGCTTGTTTCAGTGCTGTATCATAAAATAAATAACATTTTTAGACTTTGCCCTCTAGTCCTAGGGCTGAATTTTATAAGCTCTTGAAAGAAGGCACGGCGCACGCACGACTTGTGCACTGCTGAGCCCCCGCGATATTTCACGTGGGGATCATTTAAATGGAGGGGGCGGAACGGCCACCCCTGATGATGTAGAGGGGGTGGCCGCTTTGTCCCCGGCATTGGTGTCCGGCGCCACTGCGCAGGCGCTGGAGCCATTTTTAAAGGGCTTCAAGCCCTTACTGGTAATTGTAATATGTAAAGGTGCTGCTGCAATTAAAAATGGAAATTAAATTTAAATGTAACTTTGAAACCCCTCTCCCACCCCCACGCACTCCCCTTTCCTGACTTGAAAATGTCAGTCCTTCCCCCTCATCACCAGTGTCATACCTCAGACCTCCAAATGGAGATCCGAAGGCGTGGGAGTTCCAGCCACCGGGCAGAATATTGGTATGGGACAGCCGTCGGGTTAAGGTAAGGTAATTTGCATTTATTTAATTTGATTTCAATATTAAAATGAAAGCCCTGCCGCCAAGTGGCAGGTGGGGGGGAGGGGGGGGTGTGACACTGAGGCCTTGCCGCTGCTGGTAAAATGCGGCGGGGCCTTCCCAGCGTCAGGGGTCGTGATGGGCCGCTCCTGGAAGAATTTTCCGGGCCCCCCCTGCCACAACTTTCGACGTCGGAGGGCTGATAAAATTCAACCTCTTAACTCATCAACCAGTGGAAATACCATAGAGATAAACTATCCGTTCCCCTTAATATCCTAACTACTCCTTAGCCTTTTAAGTTCCAGGGAATACAACGCAATTGTGTGTAATCTCTCATTGTAATTTAACCTTTAGAGTCCAGGTATCATGCTGGTAAATCCCCACTGCACTTCCTCCAAGGTCAATATATCTTCCTGGTTGTTTAATTGAACTATATAGATACAGCCTATAATGTAGGTTCTTCTTGGATTGTTTGGCTATAATAATGAGCTCCATAGCGTCACTGGTGTTGGCACGATGAGAGAACCAAGAGGCTAAAAATGGCGTCTGATCCGCTTGCAACCACTTTTAGCGCTGCCAAACGACATGCTTGGAAGGGCAATAGCATGGGCATGCAATGCTTGCACCAGAAACATGCAGAGTGGGCAGATTATGATTCACTCAGCATCTAACACTGATTGAGGCCAGACCTGCAATTTTGAACCTCGCAGATCCTGTTAACACTCTCTCGTAAATGCACAGCTGGAAATGCTTTCAGCTGCTCAAGGGATCTCCCCTCACCCCACCCCCCACTAAGCACTATTTAAAGGCATCAGCATGGGACTTCCAGGTGAGGTGCTTTTGACTTTCTTTTGCTGCTGCAAAGTTAGTGAAAGTACTGTGTACTGTGCTGCTGGAGGAGCTCACACTAGTTCTTTCAGTTAGAAGTTGCTGGACCTTTGCAAATTGTGTGGAGGTTGAAGGCCTCTAAGCAGGAAGCTTACTCTTAGCCATGGGGCTATAGTTACAGTCCCTCTTGGGCTGCAGCACGACAGGGAAATGGACAGGCATCAGAGAGGGGAAGCTGTGTGCAAAGCGAGGAGGAGGAGAGCTCGCAACAGAATGCCTTACCCACCCAGGGTATTCAGAGAGCACTTCTCCTACCTCCACCTCAGCTAGGAGCAATGTCTGGGGTGGTTGCAATTCACCAAGCAGGTAGTCACTGAATTTTGCAACTTTCTTGAACCGGACCTGCAGCCACAGAACAGAGCAAGGAGGTGCTGCCAGCAGCCGTCAAGATCACCGTCGTCCTCAATTTCTACGCCTCAGATCCTTCCAGGCTGGAGCTGGCAACATCGCCAACATCTTCCAGGTCACTGCACAGCACTGCATCAGGGCCTGTACACAAAGATAGGGGACGCCATAGTCTTTTCTATAAGCAGAGAGAAGCAGGAGGAGTGGATATATGGCTTTGCCAGGATAGGGGGATTCCCAATAGTGCAGGGAGCCATGGATTGCACGCATGTGGCTTTGCAGGCACCATATCTCAATGGGAAGATGTACTGAAATCGCAAAGGGTACCACTCCCTCAACATGCAGTTGGTGCATGACCAGGCACAGAGCTCCATGTTGGTGAGTGTTCGCTCTCCTGGCAGCAGCCATGATGCTTTTATTCTGCACCAGTCAGCTTCTTTCGCCATCATCGAGTCAACACAATGAACCACAGTGTGGCTGCTTGGTGTCAAGGACTACCCTCTATACATGTGGCCCATGACTCCCCTCTGTCATTCAATTATACATGATAGTGTTCAAACAATGAGAGCAATGCTGCGATCAGGAATATAATGGAGCAAACTATCAGCATTCTGAAACAGGAAGAGGAGGATGCACCTGGGACACTTTCATTCCAGGCGGACTGTCCATGAGGGGCTAATCAGACTCCAATTTCCCTGAAATCATCCCCACATCACCGCTGCTCCATAATTTCCCACTTTTCTATTCCCCGGCTATGGACCATCTCAGTGTCCACTTAGACAAAACCCTGAAATAAAAGACACCACAAATAAAAACTATTCCATAACAACTTTATCCAACAATGCTTCCAATAATATATACAAAACTGAACTGTTCACCCTTGCACTGGAAAAGAATCTGGCCATAATGAGGGGTTATAAAGTAAAAGATTTATTTTCCTATGAATGAGGCATTAAAAATTTTATAAAAGGATTCATCTTCCGAAAAGGTTAAAAAAAAGTTCACGGACATGCTTCTGTGTTAAGAAGCTTGCCTCATCTCAGAACCACAAAGCCAGCTTCTGATAAGAGGGAGCCATTCCTAATATCACAAAATTCACCACAACATTGATAATATAGTATTGCAAATTGTCACAAAAACTGCCACTGTGTAATAGTTGATAAGATGGTTTTATGCTCTAGTCAACTGAATTTTTGACAAAACTAACAAACCATAAGAACTGAATTGTAATTTTGAAACACAGTTAGATGATTAATGCAAAATTGATTGTCATGAGGCTCACAGATTATCTTTCTAAGTAATCAAAGAAGTCTCTACTTTACCTAGAAATTAATATGTAGACAGGCCAACCAGGGGCGATGCCACATTGGATTTGGTACTGGGTAATGAACCCGGCCAGGTGTTAGATTTAGATGTAGGTGAGCACTTTGGTGATTGTGACCACAATTCGGTTAGGTTTACCTTAGCGATGGGCAGGGACAGGTATATACCGCAGGGCAAAAATTATAGCTGGGGGAAAGGATTTAGGATGCGTAGGATGGGGAAGGAAACTGCAGGGGATGGGAACAATTGAAATGTGGAGCTTATTCAAGGAGCAGCTACTGTGTGTCCTTGATAAGTATGTACCTGTGAGGCAGGGAGGAAGTTGTCGAGCGAGGGAGCCGTGGTTTACTAAAGAGGTTGAAGCGCTTGTCAAGAGGAAGAAGGCGGCTTATGTTAGGATGAGACGTGAAGGCTCAGTTAGGGCGCTTGAGAGTTACAAGCTAGCCAGGAAGGATCTAAAGGGAGAGCTAAGAAGAGCAAGGAGAGGACACGAGAAGTCATTGGCGGATAGGATCAGGGAAAACCCTAAGGCTTTCTATAGGTATATCAGGAATAAAAGAATGACTAGAGTTAGATTAGGGCCAATCAAGGATAGTAGTGGGAAGTTGTGTGTGGAATCAGAGGAGGTAGGGGAAGTGTTAAATGAATATTTTGCGTCAGTATTTACAGTAGAGAAAGAAAATGTTGTCGAGGAGAATACTGAGATTCAGGCTACTCGGCTAGATGGGATTGAGGTTCACAAGGAGGAGGTGTTATCAATTTTGGAAAGTGTGAAAATAGATACGTCCCCTGGGCCAGATGGGATTTATCCTAGGATTCTCTGGGAAGCTAGGGAGGAGATTGCAGAGCCTTTGTCCTTGATCTTTATGTCGTCATTGTCGACAGGAATAGTGCCGGAAGACTGGAGGATAGCAAATGTTGTCCCCTTGTTCAAGAAGGGGAGTAGAGACAGCCCTGGTAATTATAGACCTGTGAGCCTTACTTCGATTGTGGGTAAAATGTTGGAAAAGGTTATAAGAGACAGGATTTATAATCATCTTGAAAAGAATAAGTTCATTAGCGATAGTCAGCACGGTTTTGTGACGGGTAGGTCGTGCCTCACAAACCTTATTGAGTTTTTCGAGAAGGTGACCAAACAGGTGGATGAGGGTAAAGCAGTGGATGTGGTGTATATGGATTTCAGTAAGGCGTTTGATAAGGTTCCCCATGGTAGGCTATTGCAGAAAATACGGAAGTATGGGGTTGAAGGTGATTTAGAGCTTTGGATCAGAAATTGGCTAGCTGAAAGAAGACAGAGGGTGGTGGTTGATGGCAAATGTTCATCCTGGAGTTTAGTTACTAGTGGTGTACTGCAAGGATCTGTTTTGGGGCCACTGCTGTTTGTCATTTTTATAAATGACCTGGAAGAGGGTGTAGAAGGGTGGGTTAGTAAATTTGCGGATGACACTAAGGTCGGTGGAGTTGTGGATAGTGCCGAAGGATGTTGTAGGGTACAGAGGGACATAGATAGGCTGCAGAGCTGGGCTGAGAGATGGCAAATGGAGCTTAATGCGGAAAAGTGCGAGGTGATTCACTTTGGAAGGAGTAACAGGAATGCAGAGTACTGGGCTAATGGGAAGATTCTTGGTAGTGTAGATGAACAGAGAGATCTTGGTGTCCAGGTGCATAAATCCCTGAAGGTTGCTACCCAGGTTAATAGGGCTGTTAAGAAGGCATATGCTGTGTTAGCTTTTATTAGTAGGGGGATCGAGTTTCGGAACCACGAGGTCATGCTGCAGCTGTACAAAACTCTGGTGAGACCGCACCTGGAGTATTGCGTGCAGTTCTGGTCACCGCATTATAGGAAGGATGTGGAAGCTATGGAAAAGGTGCAGAGGAGATTTACTAGGATGTTGCCTGGTATGGAGGGAAGGTCTTACGAGGAAAGGCTGAGGGACTTGAGGTTGTTTTCGTTGGAGAGAAGGAGGAGGAGAGGTGACTTAATAGAGACATATAAGATAATCAGAGGGTTGGATAGGGTGGATAGTGAGAGTCTTTTTCCTCGGATGGTGATGGCAAACACGAGGGGACATAGCTTTAAGTTGAGGGGTGATAGATATAGGACAGATGTCAGAGGTAGTTTCTTTACTCAGAGAGTAGTAGGGGCGTGGAACGCCCTGCCTGCAACAGTAGTAGACTCGCCAACTTTAAGGGCATTTAAGTGGTCATTGGATAGACATATGGATGAAAATGGAATAATGTAGGTCAGATGGTTTCACAGGTCGGCGCAACATCGAGGGCCGAAGGGCCTGTACTGCGCTGTAATGTTCTAATTCTAATTCTAATTGTCATAAAACTTTTCGTAGAATTAAAGAGGGTGGATCTTATCTATAAATTAACTGTTATCCAGCCTTATTTGGGAAATTATGGGGGAACAAAGTTACTTGCAGTTGAGGCAACACCCTCATACGTAAGAAATTAGTCATGCGACTTGGAAAACAATATAAATATTAGAAGCACACATTGGATTTTTAGATTCATTGGGGACGTCTCTCACTGTAAAGGTATGAGTATTGGAGTGAGGCGATGATAATTCTCAGCTTAACTGGGACAGAAATATCATGCTAACTCAATAGTTTTCTACTTGGAAGTTTAAAATAAATGTTCCTTTAATAATTGGATATCCTACTTAAATATTTTACTGTAACAATACCTAGATTTTAAAATTGAATTCTCTACTAGAAACAAGATTGTACTTTCTATCTTTTCCCAGAACTATTAACATTGCAATTGACTGTCTCACCAACTTTTCTTTTTTATTCGTTTCATGGGATGTTGGTGTCGCTGGCTAGGACCGAATTTATTGCCCATCTCGAATTGCCCTTGAGAAGGTGGTGGTGAGCTCCCTTCTTGAACCGCTGCAATCCATCTGGTGCAGGTACACCTACAGTGCTGTTGGAGAGGGAGTTCCAGGATTTTGATCCAGCAACAGTGAAAGATCGGTGATATATTTCCAGTCAGGATGAGGTGTGACTTGGAGCGGAACTTGCAAATGGTGGTGTTCCTATGCATCTGCTCTCCTTATCTTTCTAGGCAGAAGAGGTTGCAGCTTTGGAAGGTGCTGTCAAAGGAGCCTTGGTGAATTGCTGCAGTGCATCTTGTAGATAGTACACACTGCTGCCACTGTGCACTGGTGGTGGAGGGAGTGAATGTTTTAGATGGGGTGCCAATCAAGCAGGCTTCTTTGTTCTGGATAGCGTCGAGCTTCTTGAGTGTTGTTAGAAGCGTACTCATCCAGGAAAGTGGAGAGTATTCCATCACACTCCTGACTTGTGCCTTGTAGATGGTGGACAGGGTTTGGTGAAGTCGGGAGGTGAGTTACTCGTCACAGGATTCCCAGCCTCTGACCTGCTCTTTTTAGCCACAGTATTTATGTGGCTGATCCAGTTCAGTTTCTGGTCAATGGTAACCCCCAGGATGTTAATGGTGTGGGACTCAGTGATGGTAATGCTTTTGAATGTCAAGGGGAGATGGTTAGATTCTCTCTTGTTGGAGATAGTCACTGCCTGGCACTTGTGTGGCACAAATGATACTTGCCACATATCAACCCATGCTTGAATGTTGTCCAGGTCTTGTTGCATATGGGAATGGATTGCTTCAGTATCTGAAGAGTTGCAAATGGTACTGAACATCGTACAATCATCAGCAAACATCGCACTTCTGACCTGATGATGGAGGGAAGGTCATTGAAGATGGTTGTGCCTAGGACTGTGAATTGCATGTTAGTTTAGTTTAGTTTCGAGATACAGCACTGAAACAGGCCCTTCGGCCCACCGAGTCTGTGCCGACCATCAACCACCCATTTATACTAATCCTACACTAATTCCATATTCCTACCACATCCCCACCCTGTCCCTATATTTCCCTACCACCTACCTATACTCGGGGCAATTGCTAATGGCCAATTTACCTATCAACCTGCAAGTCTTTGGCTTGAGGGAGGAAACCGGAGCACCCGGAGGAAACCCACGCAGACACAGGGAGAACTTGCAAACTCCACACAGGCAGTACCCAGAATTGAACCCGGGTCTCTGGAGCTGTGAGGCGGCGGTGCTAACCACTGCGCCACTGTGCCGCCCTTTAGGTTCTTTAATAAACTTGGATATAAATTAGAATTTATATTGTCTCACATAGTCTTCTGTATTGCTAGTTCTTGAACCCACCTCTTTAGTGGGGAGGTATATTACTGAGGAGAGATGCCTGCACCCTCATAATATCCAGGTTATTATAATCTGGCTGAAACTTGTTAAAAAGGTCATTTGGAGGATGATAATATTCTCAGCTGGTTCCTTTGCTTTAGGGAGAGTTAGATCAGTCCTTCAGACCCATTCATGTGTCTTTGGGATCTGTCTTTCTCAATCTTAAATTGAGAGTGATCATCTGAGAAGTATACCTGATCTGGGACAGCCCCAGAAAGGGGCTAAGATTATAATCCACTACAGCAATTTCCTTTAGCGCCTGTATTGTGGGTGCCTTTGCCTGGCCTAGTTCTCCTAAGCAGTGTTACCCCACTGGCTGCAGCATGGCTGGTGGAAGGCTGTAAATGGTTTTGCAGGATGACCTCAAGCAGCTCTGGGCCTTCAGACTGTAATGACCTCAGTCTGATCTGCCACTACAGCAGGGATGTCAGGTGGCTTCTCCCTGTACTGCATTGGAAACTGAGACATCAGCCATCAGATGCTGCATCATTGCTGGGTCTCTGCTCGGGAGTTGATTTCCACTTCCAAACTAAAAAGAATGGGCTACAAGCTCTGTGCTTCCATATTGCAGCCAGACTCCGCTGTGCTCCTTGACAGTGACAACAGGCTCTACGGCAGGCCTGCCAGTGCATCTCTGTGTGCATATTCATGTGTTCTTCTGTACACTGCCCCATCGAAGCCTTCAGCTGAGCTCTCTGCGGCAGAACCAGTCTGTGACCTCGCCCTCCAGGGAGCTGGCACATATGCTAACCTTTCCCCTGGCCTGTCTGCAGCCCATTCATGCCCAGTGACTCACTACGTGCCAATCCCTCCTCAATACGACCCTCTAATGTATGCACGATGCCAGTATCTAAGCTGGTGGCTGTGAGCGGGTTTTAAAAAAAAATAGTCAGAACCCGCTGGAAAACCCCGAGTCTATTGGGAAACGACTGTTCCTGATGTAAGTGACTGTCACCTGTGAAACTGATAATGATCTTTTTTTAAAAGAACTGACTTTAAAAAGAACTTTAAAAGAGGATTCCACTCTCTGCAACCTGTGAAACTGACAGCGCAATAGTTTAAAAGCCGGTTCTGGCATGGTGAGGATGAGGAACGGCCCTGGGAACAGTTTAAATCCGCGGGCCGGATGGAAACCTTTGGCAGGCCGGATTCTGGCCTGCAGGCCGTAAGTTGGACAACCCTGCTCTATAGGGAATCTGGGATCTGTATGAACAGGGCAAGCAATTGTGTATCTCCTTAACCAATCAGATTAAAGAATCATTAAAGAGGTGTACAGCACTGAATTTTATTAGCATGCCGCATATCGCGATGGCGTGCTTTGAACTCGGCAGCCTTCCGACATGAAGGTGCTGCCGCTGAGCCCACACGATATTTTGTGCGGGAGCTCATTTAAGTGGAGGGGGAGAGCGGCCACCCCCGATGACGTAGAGGGGGCGGCTGCTGCGACCCTGGCAATGGAGGGACCAGGACGAGGTACATTGATTAGCATCTTATCTGTATTAATTTTAATATTTAAATGAAGGCCCCTTCGCCAAGCAGAAGGGGGGGGGGGGGAACGCACCGAGGCCACGCCACCGCCGGTAAAATGCGCGAGGCCTTCTCGGCGTCAGGGGTCATGGCAGGCTGATCCTTCAGGTATTTTACAAGGCCCCCCACGATGACTCCTGATGTCAAGGGGCTAGTAAAATTGTGTCTGAAATGGCAAGTGTCAGCTACAACATTGAATTCAATACGAAATCATGTGCAGAAAGTGAAATACAGAGAAAGAAAGGAAGAAAGAAAGGTGGGATTAAGAGGGAGAGGAAAATAGTAGGGCAAAGGAAATGGGAAGTAAAATCTTCTGAATTCCAGAGAATGCAACTTTAGTTTGTTTAATCTATCCTCATAATTTAACCTTTGGAGTCCAGGTATTATTTTAGTAAATCTCTACTGCACTCCCTCCAAGGCCAATATATCCTTCCTAAGGTGTGCTGCCCAGAACTGCACACAGTACTCCAGGTCTTGTCTAACTAGGGATTTGTATAGTTATAGAATGCCTTCTACCCTCTTGTATTCTACTCCTCCAGATGCAAAGGCCACCATTCCATTTGCCTTTTTCATTATTTTCTGTATCTGTTCATGACCTCTAAGTCTCTTTGGACCTCCACTGTTTCTAGCTTTTCACCATTTAGAATTCCAAACTTTTTAGGGCCAAAGTGCATGACCTCACTTTTGCCTGCATTGAAATCCATTTGCCACAGTTTTGCATAGTTAATCTATCAATATCTCTTTGTAATTTTATACTCCCATCTGCACTGCTTACAATGCCATCTATCTTTGTGTCACTGGCAAACTTGGATTTCTGGTTGTCTATCCTATCATCGAAGTTGTTAATAAATATTGTGAATAATTGAGGCCCCAACAAAGATCCCTGTGGGACATCATTATTCATCTCTTACAAAGTTGAGTGCCTGACCATTATGCCTACTCCCTGTCTCCTGACACTCAGCTAATTTCCTAACCAGATCAATAAGAAAACAAATACAAAAGCAAAATACTGCAGATTCTGGAAATCTGAAATAAAAACATAAATTTCAGGAAAGCTCAATTTCTGCGATCCTTCATCAGAACTGAAACGTTAACTGTTTCTCTCTCCACAGATGCTGCCAATACCTGCTGAGTGTTTCCAGCATTTTCTGTTTTTATGACAATAATAAAATATGACACTCATTGGGGTCACACAAGCATTGGGGAGTGTGGCCGATCAAATGCAGTTGTAATCGCCAAAGGATGGTTCTCCTTTTCTAATTGAGACATATTCTTTGCTCACATTTTATTATTATGATTCTTTGAAGCAGGACAGAGGCATGTTAATATCCAGCTTCTGTATTGGGTCAATTAGATTTGCCAAAGTGACTTGAGGTATCAGGTCACAACCAATTGAGCTGCGTTCGAAAACTCCAATTTGTAAGGAAGAGGAGAAAGAAAATGAGAGAAAAGCTTCCTGAACCTTTGAACTTAGGAGTGTTTTAAAAAGAAAGGCACAATTTGGTGGTGTGGTAATCAATGGCTCCCAATGGGGAGCATTTCCATTTACAGAAAATAACTGTCTCCCTAGCTGTGTTGTGAAAATATTTAATTAATGACAATTAAGCAAAGGTAGATGCTGCTGAAAAATAACAACCTGGGCCATATATATTTTCAATTGTTAACAAGTGTAATTCTTCATACATTCAGCTTGTTGCAACATCGAACATGATTGAATTTGAAGGTCCTTACACTGCACATTACTTCAATTTATTAACTGATCCTGAACACTAGTGGCAGGAAAAAGAGTATTTCCCAACACTGAATCCATTACCCTGATATATACTTGAGGCCGGGAGGAGAGTAAAGGGCTGTGTTTTCAGGTGGGAAACCCATAAGTATAGAATTCCTGGACTTCCTGCAGAAATTAATTGTCGGACATCTTTTACATGTTCTCAACAGGTTTTCTGTTTGACAGGCTTGCTGCCTATTGGACAGGAAAGCAGCCAGGGAGTAAATGCCAGGTAATTGGGATTGGGGAAGTGCAGAGGAAAACGAACATCGCAGGGGAGTGTGGGGAATGAATCGGACATCATGGGACTCTAATCATGTGAAGTTAAGCTTGTTGGACCTGGAGGAAACATTCCTACTCCTGCTGATCCACAAGTAGTGCAATAAAAGCACTTACCTCATGAATCCAGCCCTTTTCTTCTCCTTTTACCTTCCAGAAACCAGAAGAATATAAATAAATAAATTCCATTAAAATAAAGACACACAGCTGCCTTAAAAGATTTCAACGACCAACTCACATCCAGAGAGTGGATGGGTTTCTCACCCTCCAACTTAAAGTGAGTAGGCGGGTTAAAGGTGGTTTGGAGTCAGGGTTGGAGATTTTGAAAATATTTACTTCCCCCAACCCACACATGCTCGGGGTTTAAATTCTCCACTATATCTATTCTGGGAAGGGCTGATCACCAGGGAGTTGAATAGCACAGCACAAGATGGGAATGTCACAGTTTCCTGCCTCCAGTATAACAGGTTGATATGTACTATTTGTTTAACGTGAAAAAACAAATAATGCAGGGAGCTGTCCTGATCTGGAAGAGGAATAAAAATGTGCAGAACCAAAATAAGCCTGTTTGTTAATCCAAAACCTTTTAATATGGATCAGTGACAATGTAATAAATAAAGTATTACCTCCCTAGGAAAGATAACACCCACTTGTAACTTGTTTCTTGGAGCATTGCTGTACTCAGTGTTTCACTTGCTGTCTGTCTTCATTTAGACAGTGAATTTAACTTGATTTTTCTTGACTTTCATCTCAACTAAAATTAATTCTTCACAATGACACTAATTTCATGAATTAAACTGTTACGGTTCATTGTCCTTGTTCACAACACCAGCTGCCCCTCCCCACCACTACGAAAGGTAGGCGGCATTTTTCAGGTAATTGTCCCAGATGACACTCACCAGTTTGGGAAAGGTTGGATGTGAATGTGTTATTAGCTGGGACTAAGGGTCACATTTTCTAGCTGAGTCCAATGCACTGCCATTGTGGTTGCTTTCCCCACAAGTCCAATGTTTTTTTCTAAGGAGAAGAGTAATGACTGTAGATGCAAATGTTTAGTAAGAGGGGTTGCTTGAGATATTTGGCTTAGGAGAATGCAGTGAAATAGAGTTTTAGAGCTGTGTATCAGAATTCATTGTTATCACCCATTTTTCACGAAAATAGTTCTTTATTGTTTCTAGATTTTGTGTGTGTCCCTTTGAAACAAAAAGAAAAAAAACAAAATGGCACAGTTTGGAGGAGGAAACGTAGTGATAATGACCCAGCCTGTCTCCACAGGACAAAGGGATTGGAGCACCGGACTGTGCAGCTGTTGCGATGATTTTGGAATATGTAAGAAAATCCCTATCTATGTATATAGTTTTGGAACGTCTGACATAGTCATATTTAAATGTCTTTTCTGTTCTCTAGTTCATTTTCTGTTCTTTCAAACATCCTTTATCCTTTCCTATGTTACAAAAGTACCTCATTGTCTGTAAAGTGTTTGGGACATCCCGAGGACGTGAATTGCGCTACATAAATGCAATTTGTTTTCCTTTTGTTTATGTGACTATGGCCACTCTGTATACAAAAGTCTTAAAAAGCTGCATACAAATCACCCAGTAACCAAACCAGCCTATGGCTGTTTATCTGACATGCCTGTACAATATACGGAGCTGTTGTTTCATTAATTATTTAGATTCTTTCCACTACAAGGCCATTCAAATAGTAACTGCAGTTCAAAAAAGTCAAAATATTTTAATGCAAACAAAATTTAAGTAAAAGACTATCCCATTAAGAAAGGATTATGTAAATTAGCTGAGTGCAGCCTGTCCCCTTGCCTTGGGGCTGTACAATATATTAGTGGTGATCCTCATGGTAGTGGTAGGATCTGTGATCCTACCCTCCACCCTCGCTCCACTGATTAACTTTATTTGCCTGTAAGAGCATTATACAGGGCCAACTGTATCTGTTTCCAGCCCTGGAGGAGTCAAAAGAGTATGTTACACGAATACTTATTACAATAAAAGCAAAATACTGCAGATGCTGGAAATCTGAAATAAAAACAGAAAGTGCTGGAAAAACTCAGCAGGTCTGGCAACATCTGTGGAGAGAGAAGCAGGGTTAACGTTTCAGGTCAGTGAACCTTCTTCAGAACTGGCAACTATCAGAAATGTAAAGGATTTTAAGCAAGTAAAGCGTGGGTGGGGCAACAGAAGTTCCAACTGTTTGGGTTAGAGTTTTTGATTTTTCTTGACTTTCAATTCATTCAAAAACTCCCCACAGCTCCCCTGATGACTTAGTGGGTGAACATATCACAAGTTGTGACACAAAGGCAAATAAACAAGAAAATCAAGAAAATCTCAAATAGAGTTAGTTGATCTCAGCCACAGCAGTAGTTGGGGTGCAGCAAATTACCTCAGAAATATGACTAAGGACAAGAAAATTGGACAACATTCCCAACCTTGGCTACTGTCAGCAACTCCAACTTGAAAGTGCATCTGTGGATGTCTGGTAAGGATAGGATTGAGCTCATTGTCTGGACTCAAGCATGAAGAATGGCTCCGTGAATGATGTACTGAGGAGCTGCTAATACCTGAAGAATTATAACCTAGTAAAGATAAAGAAATGAGCAATAGGAGGAAAATTGGACGAAAAATCCTTCCCTCAAAATATTTTGAAAGCTCAGCAGCCCAACTTATGATTCAATTTATACAGAATAAATGCCCAGAATTTCCATCAGGGTTTCTCAATCTCCTGCCGTAACTTTATTGGAAGATTGGTGGATACCTTGGAGAAACGGCATAAACTGCAGTGTTACTATAGGGTTTCCACTGGAAATGGCAGGCGATTGGGAAAACTCCCATGGAAATTCCATCCCAAGTTCTTTAAATGCTTTGGACAATATTTTCTCAATTTGTAATCTGTATACGGACAGGATCAAGGCACAATGTCCCATTCTATTGATCACTATAAACTTTAGAACTGTGCCTGGGAACTGATTGAAAAGACTAATTTCAATATTTTTCTATACTGCAAATATAACCCTGCAAATGACTGTAGGTATGGTTATATTCATGCTTAACGTGTGTCTATCAAATTCTTCAATCAAAAAAAACAGTGAAAGGAGTTTGATAGGAGTACATTAAGCATTTGCATCATAGGCTGTAAAATAAGGACAACATTCCTTTCATTGTAAAGTGTTCTATCTCGACTCCCACTACAATACAACTAACTTCTGCCATTGGACTACTACTTGGTTGTTAGAAACCACCATTCTAAACTCCATGCACATATGTAGGTGTCAACTCATTGCTCAGTGGTAACATTATCCCCTCTGGATCAGAGCTTTGTGGGTTCAAATCCCACTTCTGAGACTTGAGTACAAAGTCTATGCTGATACTCTGGTGCTGCACTGCTGGAGGTTCTACCTTTTGGATTAGGTATTAAACAGATGCCCTGCCTTCCCTCAGGTGGCTGTAAATAATCTTAGTGTTAGTGGAAGAAAAGCACTGGGACTTCTCCCCAGTGTCCTGGTCAATATTTATCCCTCAACAACGTAACAGATTATCTGGTCATTAACTTGTTGCTGTCTGTGGGACCTTGTGGGATGCAAATTGGCTGCTGCATTTCCTATGTTACAACAGGGACTACACTTCAAAAGTACTTAATTGTTTTGGGATGTCCTGAGGTCATGAAAGGTATATAATTAATGCAAATCTTACCATCACTACTTCTCTCAACCCCTCCATTGCCACCAACATCCATTGTAGACAAGCTACAATTTCAGGATTGAAGTCATTATCTTCAGCCCCCAACCCAAGTTTTGTTCCCTTGCCACTGATTCCATCCCTCCTCTTGGCCATTGTTTCAGGTTGGACCAGATTGTTTGCAACCTCAGCATCCTTTTTGGACCTTGTACTGAGCTTCCGATCCCATATCCTCACCATCACTAGGACTGCCCGCTTCTAACTCCATAACATCGCTTCTCTCTGCTTCTGCCTCAGCTTATCTGTTGCCAAAAGCCTTATCCAGGCTTTTGTACCTGCAGACTCAACTATTCTAATGTTCTCCTGGCTGGCCCCGAATCTTCCACCTCCATTAACGTAAGCTCATTTTAAACTCTATTGCCCTTATCGTAGCCCACGCCAAGTCTCGCTCATCCATTTCCCCTGTGCTCATTAAACGACATTGGATCCCGGTCCACTCATGCTTTCATTTTAAAATTCTCATCCTCCTGTCCAAATCCCTCATGGCCTCACCCCTCTCTATCTCTATAACCTCCTCCAGCTCTCCAACCCTCTGAGAACTCTGCGTTCCTCCAACTCTGGCCTGTGTACATCCCCAACTTCACCCCAGCACTGATGGCTGTGCATTCAGCCATTTAGGTTCTAAGCTCTGGAATGATCTTCCATCCCTCGCTGTCTCTCCAGCTCTGTTTCTCTCGCTGCTTCTATAAGATTCAACTTAAAACCTACCTCTTTTACCAGGCTTTTAGACACCCATCTTAATATCCTCTTTGATGGTGTCACTTTTTGTCTGATTATGCTCCTGTGAAGCACCTTGGGATGTTTTTCTACATTAATGACACTATATAAATGCAACTTGTTTAAAAATATCTGATTTTAACAAAGACAAAATCCTACTTTCTTGTGTAAAAGAAACATCAATTCTTCAGGGAAAAAAAGTACAAACTATTGTTGTTCTAGCCAGAGTCATTGCTCTCTATTAAAGAGAGACAGTTGGTGATGTATAGCTTGAGAGTCACTACTCCTCAAGTGTGGGGTAAGGTGAGCAACTAGGCCTCCATGAACTACCACAGCTAGTATGGGGACTGAACCCAGGTTGTTGGTGGTTTTCTACATTACATACTAGCTAGCCAGCCAACTGAGACCACCACCCACCCCCTGCCTCCCCACCCCCCACTACACCCCCTGCCCAGTGCCAGCTATTAAAGACAGGAATTTTACTGAAGCAGAAAAGTAAGGCTTGGTCACTACTGTCAGTTAAATGGTGCATCTCATTCAGTTACAGTAATGAGAGTTTGTACACAAAAAACAAAATACTGCTGATGTTCAAATCTGAAAAAGAACAGAAAATGCTAGAAACACTCAGCAGGTTTAGCAGCATCAGTGGAAAATGCACCATCATTTTGAGTGAGGATGTTTTTTTCAAATTTGTGTTTTGAAGTATAATCTGCACCCAAAACATTAATTTCTCTCCAACAGAATTTGAGATATCTTTGTATTTTATGCTGTCTCTTGTTATTTCTAGGTTGCTGTGGTTTGTTCTGTACAATTTGCCTTGGCTGTCAAATTGCAGGAAACATGGGCGAGTGTTGTCTCTGTGGTACTTCCATGGCCATGAGAACTCTCGTCAGAACAAAATACAACATTTCTGTAAGTAGGTCAGATTATAAAAACATATAAAAGGATGAAATAAGAAAAAGCCATTTGGTTCTTAAGCCCATATTTTTTTAAAACAGAACATCTATCCTATTATAGATGCTACCCTTCTCATTTAATTTCCTGAGGGAAAATTCTGCATAAATATTCCTTGATTCCCAAAGATAAATAAGCAAAACTCCAGAATATTTATTTATTGTCACATGTTCATAATTAAACTTTGACCTGCCAATCTCCAGAAACCATTCTTACTCCAACCACCAGCCCCCAACACAATAGCACAGGAACCATTGGTCTTGTGGAGAATTTGTCATGTCAATCTGTACCTATCCCTATCATGAAGAGAGAGGATCTGGATCGACGCAGGCTTGGAGGGCCGAAGGGCCTGTTCCTGTGTTGTAATTATCTTTGTATTACCGATCCCATTCCCAACAGATACTTATCCAGCTCCTATTTGAAGATATAATCCACAAATGCATTTGCTAGAAAGTTATTCTACATATCTACTACTTTATATGGAAAATGTTTCTTCTAATCTTTAGTCTTGCATGAAGCTCATCCATTTTAAACCTGGGCCATTTTGTTTTGCATTTGCAAATTAAATCAAATAGCTTATTTACAGAGACAGCACCTCTTCCCTTCAGTATTCTAAATATATGGATCATGTCCCTTTCTCATTTTCTTTTTCAATGAAAACAATATCAGCTCTGCAAGTTTTTTGCACCACACCATCCTCCTCCAACTCCTCTCCTTCATTGTCCAGCTGAGTAGGACTGTATTTACCTGGTTCCATTCTTAACTATTGAGTCATAGTCAGAATACCTTCTGCAATGGTTTCTCTTCTCACCCCCCTCTGGCAGCTCTGGATTCCTCCAAGGATCTATCCTTAGCCCCCTCCTATTTCTCATCTACATGCCGCTGCTTAGCAACATCATCCAAAAACATATCAGATTCCGCATGTATACTGACGACACTCAGCTATGCCTCATCGCCACCTCTTTCAAGCCCTTCACTGACTCTATGTTGTCAGATCCAGTCCTTGATGGGCTGAAAATTCCTTGACTTAATCACTGGGAATACTGAAGCCATTGTCTTTGAACCCCGCCACAAACTCTATTCCCTAGTGACCAATTCCAGCCCTTTCCTGGTCACTATGTCAGACTGAACCAGACAGTTCATAACCTTGACCAAAACACAAACACAAGAAATGCTGGAATCACTCAGCAGGTCTGGCAGCATCTGTGGAAAGAGAAGCAGAGTTAACGTTTCGGGTCAGTGACCCTTCTTCGGAACTTCGAGTTCCGAAGAAGGGTCACTGACCCGAAACGTTAACTCTGCTTCTCTTTCCACAGATGCTGCCAGACCTGCTGAGTGATTCCAGCATTTCTTGTTTTTGTTTCAGATTTCCAGCATCTGCAGTATTTTGCTTTTAGTTCATAACCTTGTCCCATTTGACCCTGAACTTGCAACCTCATATCCTCTCCATTACAAAGACCTTTACTTCCACCTCTTTACTATTGTCTGTCTCCACCTCGCCTCAGCTTATCTGTTGCTGAAACCCTCATCCATACTTCTGCTACCTACAGACGTGACTATGCCAATGCTCTCCCGGTCAGCCTCTCATCTTCCATCCTCAATGAACTTAAGCTCAGCCAAAACTCTACTGCCCATGTTCTAACTCATATCTAGTCACACACACAGAATCACACAGAATAATACAGTGCAGAAGAGGCCCTTTGGCCCATCGTGTCTGCACCGATGCATTAAAACACCTGACCTGTCTACCTAATCCCATTTGCCAGCACTTGGCCCATAGCCTTGAATGTTATGACGTGCCAACTGCTCATCCAGGTACTTTTTAAAGGATGTAGTCCCATACACCCATCACCCCTGTACTCGCTGATCTGCATGGGCTCCAGGTACACCGATACCTTGATTTTTAAAATCCTTATTCTTGTTTTCAAATCCCTCCATGTCTTTGCCCGTCCCTATCTCTGTAACGTCCTCCAGTCCTACAATCCTCCCAGAACTCTGCATTCCTCCAAATCTCACCTCTTGTGTATTCCCCACTTCTTTTTCTCCACCATTGGCAAGTGTACCTTGTCATCTAGACTTTAAGCTCACTGTGTCAATGTTTGTTTGATTATACTTCTGTACAGTGCCTTGCTATACTTACTATATTAAAGATGCAATATAAATGCAAGTTGTATAAATTTGAATTTTATGTTCCAGAATCATTGTTGTCACTCTTCCTGAACCCTCTCTAACATATCAATGTCTGTTTGAAGTTTTACTGTTTCATAATACAATGATTGAACCATTTCAGAGCACATACTGCAGCTCTGTGTTCCTGCAGTCAGTAAGTACATACGGTTGCATACTGACAACCAACACCATAAAGCAAGGCTGGTTTGTTGTGGCATTAATGTCTTCAAAAGACTTCATAATTTTCGGTAATCCCTTATTACTTTATTATTTTAACATATTTTTATTTAATTTTTTATACAATCCAGTAAAATTAACAATGAAAGAAATGCATACAAACCAGAAGTCTATCAGTACAAGCATGGTTAAACCAGAACTTGAGGACTAGCAAGATAGTGATAAGAAACTTGGGACTGAAGCCTGAGAGTGATACAAATGACTGGGAATAAATGGGTAAATATTTAACTGAGAATTATAGGAAATGATACATAAAACAATACAGCATTTTCCTTTTTCAAATATTATGAAAGAGCTCCACCAATGAAACTAGGGTACAGCTTTATCTGTACATAGCTTGTAATCCTGAACGTAAACCCAACTTTGTCTAGAAACAGGTCAGAAAGAAAGTAATATAAATCCCTCAACTGAAAAGCAAAACAGTATTGGGGAAATTTTTAGTTCTCCTTCATTTTTAGGTTTTTCAGGTTTCTCTCCCTTCTTTCCTCATAATTTAAATGGCAAAATTTCACAAAGTTTTATTTAATGTAAGTCTTTCAGTGATGTCACAGCTATACATAAAACTAGTTTCCTAAGAAACAATTGTATATAGGAAGTGGGTGGTCTTGGAGTAAGCATCCTTCAGAGAGGCTGGTTCATTTACTAGAAGAAGCATGGACTATTGATAATGGAGCCTCAACTAAGGGAAAAACAGGACAGTTCCTAATGGAGACTGGAATATCCAGCAGAAGAAACCTGGAAATCTGCAAGCTGTTGCTAAGGACCCAGGAACACCCATCAGAGGACACAATGATCACTAATGAGGGAATCTCATGCCCATGAGAGAAGTCCACTGGATTGATGCAAAGACCATCAGATGTAATCTTTAACAGAGCAAAGCAGTAGTATTGATGACAGTTTTTACCTTCTAATCTTAAATCACTAATATACCAGAGAAATCTGCAGCATCTTGGGTTCACTAGGATTTTGGTCAACTACGTCTCCAAGTCCAGGCATGATAACTTATCTGGCATAGGATATAACAAATCATTACTAATCTGATATATTAGAATTTTGCATGATGTCTGCATAATATTTAATGCATTTGCCTATGTAACAACAGGCAGGACATTGCAAAAACATTTATTATGCGAAGGACTTTGAATGCTGTGTGGTAACAAGGTGCCATATAAATACAATTAATTATTGCATTATATTGGAAGGGTGAAAAATTCAATTTTAGATACAGGAAAAAGTGACATTATCAGCTGGCATTCCTCTCAGACTAAGGAATAACAATGAAGTCTAGAGCCCAGATCAACCTAAACCCATTTTTTCCCTCTCCCACACCCAAGCTGCACAAGAAGAAGTGGACTGATGACAAAATAAAGAGAGATTGTGGAAATATATAAAAATAAGTACAAGTAGCTGTGAATATGTTAGCGTTTATTTATTGTACTTTTTAAATTTTTTTACAGGGATCCCTCTGCAATGATTACTGGAGCTCTGTATGTTGCCTCCCATGCTCTCTTTGCCAAATTAAAAGAGAAATAAATAATCAAGGCCGAATTAGATAGAGGTTTTCTGGATATATTGCAGATCATATGGTAAGTAGAGGAAACCAGTTAAAAATCTTCTGTGTCAGGTTGGCTCAATTGGCAGGACTGTCATCTTGAATCAGAAGCTTGAGGATTCAAGACCCACTTCAGGATATACATAGAAAATCAAGATCAACATGAGATTAATATCTCAGATAAGACAATAAACTAAGGTTCCATCTGCTCAATCAGTGAAATGTTAAAGATTCTATGGTACTATTCAGAAAATAGTGGGAAGATTCTCCTGGGGAACTTCCCTTTTTCCCTATCATCTCCAGCAAAACAGATTAACTGATCACTCATCTTATTATTCTTTGTGGGACTTAGTCGTGCACAAAAGTCTGCTCTGTTTAGACTGATACATGAAGGATGTGCAGTTAGGCAAAGTACCAGAGACTGCTAGTGCCTGTGGAAGCATAATTTCAGCACCGACAGAAGAGTTAGAAGGGAAGAGGAGTACTTTTCTATCAGTTTCAGAAGGTGAAATTGAGGTCGTAGATCAGCCTTGATTATATTGAATGGTGGAGAAGGCTTAAAGGGCTGAATGGCCGACTTCTGCCCCTATTTCTTATGTTCTGTAAATGTTCATACAAAATGCTTTACTTTGATTTTATTCTTACTTTCCACTAATGAGCTTTCTTTCCTGGCAGGTATAATTCCTCTGATACAAAATGAAGATTGATGGAATGAGCAACGGAAGCAAACAAATCAAACATTGCAGCAACAACTGATTAAAATCTGACGAACAATATTTCAGTAATTTCTTTTTCCTTTAAAATTTTTTAGTCATCGCCCTGAGATGTTTATCCCCAGAGCCACATACTATTTCATAGCCTGCATGGGAACTCTCCTCAGCTTGTACCAGCGATGCTCTGGATCTGCTCTCGAGATGTACAGAACAGTGCCACAGATTTTCTCTCTGATGGAAGAGTTCATTTTCCCAAAATGTAGTTAAAATCAATGTTGTTGAAAGAAACAGACCAACTCAAAACCAGGCTGATCCAAATTAGACAAAAATCAGATGTTAGTGAATGAACCCAGAATAGCCCAATTAAACTTGCTTCAAACTGAGAATTCATTTCTTCACGTCAAATCCCAAATCTGCAATTTTCTAGAATTATTTTGCAGTCATTTCCCATGAAGCCCCCAAATGTGAAACTAGTTTCATTCAATGAACATTCTTTGTTGTTTTTTTCATATTTAATACCACGTATATCATGAAATTAAAACAAAAATAATGCTTTTCAAAGAAAAGTCACTCGTACAGCAACAATTCGAATGACCTGAATGATCACATTGACAGTATAAAAAGATGATGACTGCTACATTGCTGAATCTGCCCCAAAATGCAATTTCTCCCGACCAACCCACCCCACCTCCCACCCAGGACTGGAATTTCTATCCTTAAATGTCCTTTCGCAGCATACTGAGTTTCTGTTAAATTCTGCAATACAGAAAGAAAACGGCCTCCTTATGTCATCTTTAGAATACCCAATAAATCAAGAAAAGAGAAAAATGGTTATTATTGTGTACAACTGTTTTGAGAAATTGCAGATTACAGCAAATCCAGTGTAATTAATTTTGTATTCAAATAAAAACAATACAAATTTAACTTTGTATGTTTTACTATAAGAATCATTTAGAATGGTGGGTGCTATGAGACCAGAACATCATAGAAATGTTGGTACAAATGGAAGGCATTCAGCCCATCGTGCCTGTGCTGGTGCAAGCTCACATAAGAACTATCTATTCTAATCCCATTTCCTTGCTCTTTCCAGATACAGTCTGAAGTGTGCATATTTAATTAAGCCTGATTAGCTGTCAGATATTCTTTCAACGATGTGCTAAGTGTTATTCCCACTGAACACCTCTGGCAATGAAAATGAACTATTGCAATTGTGGACCATCATTCCTTCAAGTTTAATGCTAGTTGGATATTTTAAAAATTTAACATTTAAAATCGCAAATTTTTTTAACTTTTCCTTTCTATCTTTTCACTCTCTCTTAATTCAATATTTCTTTCCCTTTCTTCATTTCTCTTTCTGTACTGGGAATCAAAAAGTTGATAAAAAGGAAAAAAAATAGAATGAGAGGAAACTGGCCAGCAATATAAAAACAGATTGCAAGAGCTTTTATAAGTACATAAAAAGGAAGAGAGTAGCTAAAGTAGATGTTGGTCCCTTAGAGGCAGAGACGGAGAAATCATCATGGGGAATTAAGAAATGGCAGAGGCATTGAACAAATATTTTGTGTCTGTCTTCACGGTAAAAGACACAAGTTCCATACCAGAAATAGGCAGTCACAAAGGTGCTAAAAAGAGTGAGAAAATTAAGGATATTGATATCAGCCGAGAAAAAGTATTGGAGAAACTTGAGGGACTAAAATCTGACAAGTCCCCAGGACCAGATGTCCTTCATCCTAGGGTTCTAAAAGAGATAGCTGCAGAGATGGTGGATGTGCTGGCTATGATTTTCCAGAATTCCTTAGATTCAGGAATGGTCCCATCAGATTGGAAGTTGGCAAACGTTACACCGCTTTTCAAGAAAGGAGGCAGAGAAAACAGGGAACAACAGGCCAGTTAGCCTAACATCAGTCATTGGGAAGATGCTGGAAGCATTTATTAAAGAAGTCTTGACATTGCACTTGGGAAAGCATAGTATGATTAGAACAAGTCAGCGTCGTTTTACTAAAGGGAAATCCAGTTTGACAAAGTTATTAGAGTTTTTTGAGGCTGTAACAAAGGTAGATAAAGGGGAAGCAGTAGATGTAGTATACCTGGATTTTCAAAAGGCATTTGATAAGGTGCCGCATAAAAAACTAATAGGCAAGATAAGGGCTCATGGTGTCGGGGGTAATATGGTTAGCGGACTTGTAAACAGAGAGGAAGTAAAGAGTGGGCATAAATACGGCATTTTCAAGTTGGCAGGCAGTGAACAGTGGGGTGCCACAAGGATCAGTACTGGGGCCTCAGCTATTTACAGTCTATATTAATGACTTGGATGAAGAGACAGAGAGTAATGTATCTAAGTTTGCTGATGATACAAAGCTCAGTGGAAAGGTAAGCTGCAGGGAGGATTTAGAGAGGCTGCAAAGCGAGACAGACAGGTTAAGTGAGTGAGCAACAAGAACAAAAGAACAAAGAACAGTACAGCATAGGAATAGGCCTTTCGGCCCTCCAAGCCTGCGCCGATCTTGATGCCTGCCGGAACTAAAACCTTCTGCACTTCCGGGGACCGTATCCTTCTATTCCCATCCTATTCATGTATTTGTCAAGATGCCTCATAAACGTCACTATCGTACCTGCTTCCACCACCTCCCCCAGCAGCAAGTTCCAGGCACTCACCACCCTCTGTGCAAAGAACTTGCCTCGCACATCCCCTCTAAACTTTGCCCCTCTCACCTTAAATCTATGTCCCCTAGTAACTGACTCTTCCACCCTGGGAAAAAGCTTCTGACTATTCACACTGTCCTTGCCACTCATAACTTTATAAACCTCTATCATGTCGCCCCTCCACCTCCGTCATTCCAGTGAAAACAATCCAAGTTTATCCAACCTCTCCTCATAGCTAATGCCCTCCAGACCAGGCAACATCCTGGTAAACCTCTTCTGTACCCTCTCCAAAGCCTCCACGTCCTTCTGGTAGTGTGGCGACCAGAATTGCACGCAATATTCTAAGTGTGGCCCAACTAAAGTTCTGTACAGCTGCAGCATGACTTGCCAATTCTTATACTCTGTGCCCCGACCGATGAAGGCAAGCATGCCGTATGCCTTCTTGACTACCTTATCCAGCTGCGTTGCCACTTTCAGTGACCTGTGGACCTGTACGCCCAGATCACTCTGCCTGTCAATACTCCTAAGGGTACTGCCATTTACTGTATCCTTCCCACCTGCATTAGACCTTCCAAAATACATTACCTCACATTTGTCCGAATTAAACTCCATCTGCCATTTCTCCGCCCAAGTCTCCAACCGATCTATATCCTGCTGTATCCTCTGACAATCCTCAACACTATCCGCAACTCCACCAACCTTTGTGTCGTCCGCAAACTTACTAATCAGACCAGCTACATTTTCCTCCAAATCATTTATATATACTACAAACAGCAAAGGTCCCAGCACTGATCCCTGTGGAACACCACTAGTCACATCCCTCCATTCAGAAAAGCACCCTTCCACTGCTACCCTCTGTCTTCTATGACCGAGCCAGTTCTGTATCCATCTTGCCAGCTCACCTCTGATCCCGTGTGACTTCACCTTTTGTACCAGTCTGCCATGAGGGACCTTGTCAAAGGCTTTACTGAAGTCCATATAGATAACATCCACTGCCCTTCCTTCATCAATCATCTTTGTCACTTCCTCAAAAAACTCAATCAAATTAGTGAGACATGACCTCCCCTTCACAAAACCATGCTGCCTCTCGCTAATAAGTCCATTTGTTTCCAAATGGGAGTAAATCCTGTCCCGAAGAATCCTCGCTAATAATTTCCCTGCCACTGATGTAAGGCTCACCGGCCTATAATTTCCTGGATTATCCTTGCTACCCTTCTTAAACAAAGGAACAACATTGGCTATTCTCCAGTCCTCTGGGACCTCACCTGTAGCCAATGAGGATGCAAAGATTTCTGTCAAGGCCCCAGCAATTTCTTCCCTTGCCTCCCTCAGTATTCTGGGGTAGATCCCATCAGGCCCTGGGGACTTATCTACCTTTGCAAGGTAATGCTTTGCAAGACACCCAACACCTCATTATCAAAAAGGAGGAGATGACTGAGACTATCTACACTCCCTTCCCCAGGCTCATCATGCACCAAGTCCTTCTCTTTGGTAAATACTGATGCAAAGTACTCATTTAGTACCTCGCCCATTTCCTCTGGCTCCACACGTAGATTCCCTTCTCTGTCCTTGAGTGGGCCAACCCTTTCCCTGGTTACCCTCATGCTCTTTATATACGTATAAAAAGCCTTGGGATTTTCCTTAATCCTGTTGCCAATGACTTTTCATGACCCCTTTTAGCCCTCCTGACTCCTTGCTTAAGTTCCTTCCTACTGTCTTTATATTCCTCAAGGGATTTGTCTGTTCCAAGCCTTCCAGCCCTTATGAATGCTTCCTTTTTCTTTTTGACGAGGCTCACAATATCCCGCGTTATTCAAGGTTCCCGAAACTTGCCAAACTTATCCTTCTTCCTCACAGGAACATGCTGGTCCTGGATTCTAATCAACTGACGTTTGAAAAACTCCCACATGTCAGATGTTGATTTACCCTCAAACAGCCAACCCCAATCTAAATTCTTCAGTTCCTGCCTAATATTGTTATAATTTGCCTTCCCCCAATTTAGCACCTTCACCCGAGGACCACACTTATCCTTATTCACAAGTACCTTAAAACATACGGAATTATGGTCACTGTTCCCGAAATGCTCCCCCACTGAAACTTCGACCACCTGGCCGGGCTCATTCCCCAATACCAGGTCCAGTACAGCCCCATCCCTAGTTGGACTATCTATATATTGTTTCAAGAAGCCCTCCTGGATGCTCTTTACAAATTCTGCCCCATCCAAGCCCGAGCACTAAGTGAGTCCCAGTCAATATAAGGGAAGTTAAAATCACCCAACACTACAACTCTGTTACCTTTACATATTTCCAAAATCTGTCTACATATCTGCTCCTCTACCTCCCGCTGGCTGTTGGGAGGCCTGTAGTAAACCCCCAACATCGTAACTGCACCCTTCCTATTCCTGAGCTCCACCCATATTGCCTTGCTGCACGACCCCTCCGAGGTGTCCTCCCGCAGTACAGCTGTGATATTCTCCTTAACAAGAAATGCAACTCCCCCACCCCTTTTACATCCCCCTCTATCCCACCTGAAGCTTCTAAATCCCGGAACATTTAGCTGCCAATCCTGTCCTTCCCTCAACCAAGTCTCTGTAATAGCAACAACATCATAGTTCCAAGTACGAATCCAAGCTCTAAGTTCATCTGCCTTACCTGTTATACTTCTCGCATTGAAACAAATGCACTTCAGACCACCAGTCCCGCTGTGCTCCGCAACATCTCCCTGCCTGCTCTTCCTCTCAGTCTTACTGGCCTTATTTACTAGTTTCCCCTCATTTATTTCACTTGCTGTCCTACTGCTCTGGTTCCCACTCCCCTACCACACTAATTTAAACTCTCCCGAGTGACGCTAGCAAACCTCGCAGCCAGGATATTTGTGCCCCTCCAGTTTAGATGCAACCCGTCCTTCTTGTACAGGTCCCATCTGTCCCTGAAGAGATCCCAATGGTCCAGATATCTGAAACGCTCCCTTCTATACCAGCTGTTCAGCCACGTGTTTCACTGCACTATCCTCCTGTTTCTAGCCTCACTGGCACATGGCACAGGGAGTAATCCAGAGATTACAACCCTCGAGGTCCTGTCTTTTAACTTTCTACCTAACTCCCTAAACTTCCCCTGCAGGACCTCGTCACTCTTCCTGCCTATGTCATTGGTACCAATGTGTACCACAACCTCTGGCTGTTCACCCTCCCCCTTCAGAAAGCCCCCTGTCCATTCAGAGACATTCTTGACCCTGGCACCAGGGAGGCAACATACCATCTTGGAGTCTCTTCCATGTCCACAGAAGCGCCAATCTTTGCCCTTGACTATAGAGTTCCCTATAACTATTGCTCTTCTGCGCTTTGTCCCTCCCTGCTGAAAAACAGTGCCAGCCGTGGTGCACTGTTCTGGCTGCTGCTGTTTTCCCCTGATAGGCCATTCCCCCCAACAGTATCCAAAACGGTATACTTGTTAGAGACGGGGATAGCCACAGGGGATTCCTGCACTGACTGCCTGCCCCTTCTAGCGGTCCCCCATCTATCTGCCTGCACCTTGAGTGTAACCACTTCTCTAAAACCCATGTCTATGACACTTTCTGCCACCTGCATGCTCCTAAGTGCATCCAGTTGCCGCTCCAACCGATCCATACGGTCTGTGAGGAGCTGCAACTGGGTACACTTCCTGCAGATGTAGTCGTCCGGAACGCTGGAAGCATCACGGACCTCCCACATCTCACAGGTGAAGCACTTTACCCCTCTAACTGACATTTCTAGCACTAATTAATAAATTAATTTAAAATAAATAAATACTTATTAAATCCTTACTAAATTGTTATAATTAACTATATGGTCCCTAGTGCTAGATTCCTACTATAAATATTAAATGCTAAGTAAATACTTTAATCTCCTCCCTCTGGTTTAGTTACTCTATTTGTTAGTTAATTAGGATTTTAATCAATTTTTATCAATGTTTTATTTTCAAATTCAGTAAAATAAAATTCCCTACCAGCCAATCAGGTCACAGCTTTCCTGTGACATTCCTTTCAGGTTTTTTTACCAGAGGTAAGTTTTTTTATACTTACCAGTCTGGAACTCCGCCCTCCGAGTCTTCTCCCAGTCAGCTGTGCTTTTTGGAAGCTCTCGGCTCCCCTCACTCTGAGGACAGGTAGGAAATAAAGGAGCTCCTCGCTCCCTCCTTACCGAACTTCCTCAGTTACCAAAGTTCCACGATAGCACTCTAATGCAACCCAAGTCAGCACTCCAGTGCAAACGGAGTATAGTATAGGGAAATGTGAAGTTGTTAACTTTGGTCACAAAAATAGAAAAGCAGAATATTTTTTAAAAGGTATGAAACTGGTAAGTGTTGATGTTCAGAGAGCCTTGAGGGTACTCGTACAAGGAATGCACAAAGTTAACATGCAGGTGCAGCAGACTATTAGGAAGGCAAATGGCATGTTGGCCTTTTTTGCAAGAGGATTGGAGTACAGGAATAAAGAAGTCTTCCTAAAATTGTACAGGGCCTTGGTGAGACCACACCTGGAATATTGTGTGCAGTTTTGGTCTCCACATTTAAGACAGGATATACTTGCACTGGAGGCGGTGCAGCGAAGATTTACTAAATTGGATCCTGGGATAAGGGGGTTGTCCTGTGATGAGAGGCTGAGTAAATTGGGCCTATATTCTCTGGAGTTTAGAAGAATGAGAGGTGATCTAATTGAGACATCATAGATCATCATAGATGAGCACTTGAAACGCCATAGCATACAAGGCTGCGGGCTAAGTACTGGAAAATGGGATTAGAATAGATAGGCTTGATGGTCGGCACGGACACGGTGGGTCAAAGGGCCTGTTTCTGTGCTGTCTAACTCTATGACTCTATGACATACAAGATTCTGAAAGGGCTTGATAGAGGTTGTTTCCACTGGTCGGGGTATCTAGAACACGGGGGCACAGTCTCAGGACCGAGATGAGGAGAAATTACTCCACTCAAAGGGTTGTGAATCTTTGGAATTCTCTATCCCAGAGGATTGTGGATGCTCCATCATTGAATACATTTAAGGCTGGGATAGACAGATTTTTGGTCTCACAGGGAATCAACGGATATGGGGAACAGGCAGGAAAGTGGAATTGAAGCCCAAGATCAGCCATGATTGTATTGAATGGTGGAACAGGCTCAATGGGCCATATGGTCTATTTCTGCTCCTATTTCTTGTGTTGGCACTGAATTCACACACACTCATTTACATTTCTTTCTCAGCCCATGCGCTTTTAATTTCCCAATCCTTCAATTTGATTGGTTATGGAGATAGACAGCTGCTTTCCTGTTCACTCAGGTTCCAGATGCCCAGTTTCTTTCATTGTGATGTTATCAGTTTGCACTTTCAGCAACTTGCAGCACAAAATATTGTTGCGTTTAGCAGGCAAGGACATCTCTAACTAGCAGTAGATGCAGTTCATTGCCTTAATACAACAAATCATGGTCCATTATGTTTCCTTTCCATGTATTGAACATTCTTTTGATTTGCAGTCACTTGTGAAGACACATTGCATAATTGTGCGGAAATCATAAGGTCAGAAGTGGGGATGTTCGCGGATGATTGCACAATGTTCAGCACCATTCGTGACTCCTCAAATACTGAAGCAGTCCGTGTAGAAATGCAGCAAGACCTGGACAATGTCCAGGCTTGGGCTGATAAGTGGCAAGTAACATTCGCGCCACACAAGTGCCAGGCAATGACCATCTCCAACAAGAGAGAATCTAACCACCTCCCCTTGACATTCAACAGCATTACCATCGCTGACTTCCCCACTATCAACATCCTAGGGGCTACCATTGACCAGAAACTGAACTGGAGTAGCCATATAAATACCGCGGCGACAAGAGCAGGTCAGAGGCTAGGAATCCTGAGGTGAGTAACTCACCTCCTGACTCCGCAAAGCCTGTCCACCATCTACAAGGCACAAGTCAGGCGTGTGATGGAATACTCTCCACTTGCCTGGATGGGTGCAGCTCCAACAACACTCAAGAAGCTCGACACCATCCAGACAAAGCAGCCCACTTGATTGGCACCCTATTAACAAACATTCACGCCCTCCACCACCGACGCACAGTGGCAGCAGTGTGTACCATCTACAAGATGCACTGCAGCAATGCACCAAGGCTCCTTAGACAGCACCTTCCAAACCCGCGACCTCTACCAACTAGAAGGACAAGGGCAGCAAATACACGGGAACACCACCACCTGCAGGTTTCCTTCCAAGTCACACACCGTCCTGATTTGGAACTATATCACTGTTCCTGCACTGTCGCTGGGTCAAAATCCTGGAACTCCCTTCCTAACAGCACTGTGGGTATACCTACCCCAAATGGACTGCAGCGGTTCAAGAAGGCAGCTCACCACCACCTTCTCAAGGGCAATTAGCGATGAGCAATAAATGCTGGCCTAGCCAGCGTCGCCCACATCCCATGAATGAATTTTAAAAAATGTAACACCTCTAACAATCTCATGATGTCCCAAAGCACTTTACAATTAAGTACTTTTGAAGTGCAGTCACTACATTAATGTCGTGAAAATTGGCAGCCAATTTGACAAGTAAGATCCCACAAGCAGCAATGAAACTATAACAAGATAATCTGTTTTAGTGGTCTTGGATGAAAGAGAAATATTGTACAGGACACCAGGAGAAGTCCTCAATATTTTTCAAATAGTGTCCTCGGATCTTTTACATGCAGCAGAATGGGCAGATAGGCCTCAGTTTAATGTCTCAACCAAAAAACAGTCGAGCTCCTTAAGTACTGCACTGAAGCAACATCCTAGACTATGTGCTCAAGTCACTGGACTGAGACTTGAACCCACCACCTTCTGATTCAGAGGCAAGAGTGGCACCAGAGATCCAAGGCATCCACTTTATTCAAGAGTTAAATGAGGAAGCACTTTTTCATAGAACGGGGAGTAGAAATCGAGCATGCTCTCCCCCAAAAGGGAGTGGCACAGTGGCGCAGTGGTTAGCACCGCAGCCTCACAGCTCCAGCGACCTGGGTACTGTCTGTGTGGAGTTTTCAAGTTCACCCTGTGACCACGTGGGTTTCCGCCAGGTGCTCTGGTTTCCTCCCACAGCCAAACACCTGCAGGTTGATAGGTAAATTGGCTGTTGTAAATTGCCCCTAGTGTAGGTAGCTGGTAGGGAATATGGGGTTAATGTAGGATTAATATAAATGGGTGGTTGACGGTCAGCACAGACTTGGTGGGCCAAAGGGCCTGTTTCAGTGCTGTATCTCTCTATGACTCTAAAAACATTGTGAATGCTTGGTCAATTGAAATTTTCAAGAGAGCAACAGAATTTTATAAGGTAAGGGAATCAAGGAATATGGAGCAAAGGCAAGGAAAATGGAGTTGAGTTACGGAACAGTCATGATCTAATTAAATAGTAGAACAGGCTCAAGGGGGTGAATGGCCTACTCCTTTTCCTATGAAGGATAAAACAGATTATTTTGCATACCTGTGGTGCACACTTTAAGATAATGGAAGATTTGGAGGTCACCTCACTCCAGAGAATAAGATACTGATTTATCTGTGCTCCCCTGTCCTAATGGAAATTTCCAGTGGCTAGAAAATAAATACAAATATGCTGAACTAAGAAAAAGGAAATACTACTGCATTTGAAGCAAAGCAGCATCTTTGACAATGCAGCACTCCCTCAGTACCACACCGAAGTGCCAACCTAGATTAGGTGCTGATGTCTTTGGAGTGGACCTTGAATCTACAACCTTCTGACAGAGGCAAGAGTGTTACCAGAAATCCCACAGTTGCACAAGTAACCCTTCATACTTTATTGAAGTGGGACACTAACATGCGATATTACAGTATGTGTTGCTATTTCTCCTACCAACAGCTACTTGTAGAAAAAATCTTAAAACCACTTCTCCCCTTTAACAGAGTAAGATCTCTTACATCAGTTGTCTGATGCCACCTGGAAGGCACCCTCAGTTGCTAGCCTTCATTAAATACATGCAATTTTGTTGCAGAAGAAATTTACACACAATGGGCTGATTTTATAAGCCCGCCGCCAACGTAGGCCACACACCAAAGAGCCGCCGCGATTCCAAGCGCAGTGGCTCATTTAAATAGCTGGGGCGGGCAGCCGCCCCGATCACGAGGAGGGGGCGAGCTGTCTGTCCCCGGCAATGCACAGGCAGCTGACAACATTTTTAAAGGGCTGTTAGCCTTATTGGCAAATTGACATATTTAAAGAAAGATTTATTGAAATTAAATGAATACATCTCTCTGCCCCTCTCCCACCCCCAATAACAATTAAATTAATTATTTGCCCTTCCCCCAAAACACTTACCTTTACCATATGACCTCCCCTCCGCAAGCTGCACAAACTTTAAACTATAACCCTTCCCACCATCCCCTACACACATGACGTTAATTTGACCCCATCCCCGCCCCCCCACCCCCGCATTCAGAAACTTACCTCCTCCCCCCTCCCCACCAGTGTTGCGCCTCATTTCCCTGGATGGGGATCCGAAGGCTCCGGAGTGCTGGACTCCGGGCCAAAGATTGCAACGGAACATCTGGAGGCGACAGCAGAGTAATTAATTCAGGTACTTCAGTTTATTTAAATAGCGGTCCCATCGCCAAGCGGTGGGGAGGGGTTGGGCCACCACGAGGCCTCGCTGCGCCAGTAATATTGGGCCGGGCCCTGCCGGCGTCGAGGTCCGTGGCAGGCCTCATCTGGTGCCATCTTCAGGCCAGCCCCACCACAGATCCCAATGTCCTGGGCTCTATAAAATACAGCCCAATGTCCGTCAGAAGTAAGGGATGTATGGGGAAATCTCTGATGCTAAATAACTCAACCATACAAAGAGCAGGCCTTGGAGCTGCTGGGGTGGCACTCTGTTCTCCATTTATGGGAGATGACGAGATCAGTAGGACATTGGTGGTGCCAGGTTAGTGTCATGGAATCCCTGTCAAATGACACACAGCCACTAGCTTCCAAACCCTTTTTTGTCTCCAGAATCCCAATGCTCATCTATTCTTCGTGTTACAACCAGCTGCAAATGGTGTCTAGGGGTCTCTTACTATCTTCACCTGGTCTTAGTGTAACAGGGTTTAATTTTAAACACACTGTGTTTTGAGCTCCCCCTTTGTGAATCCTTGTTCACAACTTTCCAATTATAGGGCAAAGAAATGAACACAAACAGGCTTTCTTTGGTTTAAAGAAGAAAGATTACATTTATTAAACCTTAAACTTAAACTCTAATATGGTTAACACCTACGGATATACGACGCGCCCACGTTAGCATGCACACGCGATACACACATGAGAAAAGGGATAGAAAAGAGCAGAAGAAAAGATAAGTAGAACAGTTTGAGGCAATATTTTGTTCCTGTTTCTCAAGCTTGCTGTAGTCCTTGTTTCATTGGGACCCAGTAGTCTTTTTAAAACCTTGTTCACGTAGGAAACCTTTCTCCGTTTGAGTTTCACATGTTTTCACAAGATTCAGTTCCGTGGAAAAGTGATGGAGGCAGGCAGAGAGGGCTCTGCTTCAGTTCCAGGAGCACAGCCATCCTCACTCCATGAGCACATGGCTTTGTCTCTTCAAATCCTTTGTTGGAAGTTCAAATTCTCTGCAACAGCCAGTTAGTCATGTGACTAAAACTGGTCTGACCACTTCTGTGTATTGGGGAAGCAACTGCTGGGTCCCTATTGTTTCAACATTGTCTGGTACTGCGCAAATGTCCTTCCAGTCAGGGCTTGCAATTTTAAGTTTTTGCTCATGTGGTGAAATAATGTGTGCCTCAGTCTTGGCAGGTTGGGGGTTTGCCTGACATTAGCTTAAATGCTCTTTTCCTGCAGATTCATCATGACACAGCAACAGAGGGGGCAGGAAAAGGAGAGAAGGTCAACTGTATTTGTCAACTACAATGATGGTTCTGATGATGAGGGTGAGGATGATGATGAGGGGCAGGATACGGACGTGAAGCCCACCCATGAGTTCCCAAATCAAGATCCTGTCTCATGTTCCTTTGCCACCACCTTCTCAATCTTGCCTCTGTGTTACTTGTTTTTTCAATCTCATGAAACACTTCAGATACTTTCACCTGGGGGAAAATTTTGAGTGTTAGTGATAATGTGGCACTGTGTGATGGAGCCAGGGAAGTGGCTCAGGATGTGCCACCTTTCCAAAGGAGGCCAAGGTGAAGTCTACCTATGTATGGCTTTGGAATTGTGGGGCTCACAATGCATGGGTACTTACCTGAAAAGAGGAATCTTTGAGGAACATTGTACTTACGTGTAGCATCTGAGCTCAGTCTCCAAAGACAAGTGGTAACTGACAGCTGTGACTCTGCAGTCTACCCCCTTCATTTGCAGCAACATCATGGAAGCTTTGTCTTCATTATAGGTATGAAAGCCCTGCCCATTGACATTTGCAGGTGATAAAATGGAAAGGAGTGGCCAGCAGCATTCTCAGCAAGAGTTGGAAAGAGGAAAGTCCAGATCATGGAGGGGAGGCAGCAGCTGAGCTTATTGGCAGAACTTCCCCTCATTGTCCACTGCCCGATTTCAGGCAGAGTCCTGGTGGAGCCCCTAGCCCCGCATGTTGAATCTCTTCAGCTGCTTCATACTATATTGTAAGGTATAACATTATAAAAGTACTCAATGCAAATATTGCAAAAATGGGGTGTGTCACCACCATGATTTCTCATTGCGCAAACATGTGTTAAGCTTAATAATCTAACAAGAAAAGCTAATTGGCAAAGGGCCAACCCCTTGCTTTACTAAGCCTATATAAAAGTGCGGATAGAAAACGTAACTTATTTTTCAACGTAGTAGAGAGGGAAGCTTCTCCAGGATCCATTTCCTTACTAAAGGCGGTGAGTTTTTTAATAAACATTGGCAACTAAAAAATTAAACCAGATCTAGATTTTTTGAAGTAAGATGCAGCCGACATCATGGGAAATGTATTAAATGTTTACCAATGTGTTAATGTACCTAGTATATCAGCAAAGAATGGGTTCGAATGGAATTAATTCAAATCTGTTTCATTTTTTTCTGGATAAGCTTATTTCTGACTCTTTCTTGAAAAAGGCAGCCTTGAGATTTTTCAGTGCTGGGGCAGCTGAACTACAGAAAGTTAATGGAGGAATCAGAGTCTGCACTTTAGTCTTAGAGATTCATAAAAATAGCTTTAAACCTTGATCTGTCCTAAG
This sequence comes from Heterodontus francisci, assembly GCF_036365525.1. Classification (NCBI taxonomy): domain Eukaryota; kingdom Metazoa; phylum Chordata; class Chondrichthyes; order Heterodontiformes; family Heterodontidae; genus Heterodontus; species Heterodontus francisci. The sequence goes on along the minus strand of NC_090371.1, from coordinate 169,527,028 downwards.
CAAATTGAAGTGCCCTCAATATGAACAGGGCTTTCATAGTACCTTGCCTTGACTCTGAACTTTGGGTGTGCAGTGAGGATACTTATTCTCAAGAGAAGAGGCTGGTAGAGTCTGCGCTGGGGATCAAGTTGAAGAAAGTGAATACTGTTTGCATCTCACTGTAAGAGAAACCTGTCTGGTTATTATATGGTACAACCTGGAGGTTCCTTAATTTGACCAAGATAAACACACACCAGTGAATTGATTAGAGTCTCAAAGTCAGAAGTTATGCAAAAGCAACTTTAAAAAGATATTATAAAGCTTGTGCATATTTTAGGGAAAATTTAGCTTTGTATGTTTGATTAAAATTGTGATAAGAAATAGATTCTGGAGCTGATGTTGTAATAAGCATTTAATTTGTGAATCAGGCAGTGAGAACAGTCTAGTATCTGTTAATATAAAAGCAAAATACTGCAGATGCTGGAAATCTGAAATAAAAACATAAAAATGCTGGAAATACTCAGCAGGTCTGGCAGCATCTGTGGAAAGAGAAGCAGAGTTAACATTTTGGGTCAGTGACCTTTCATCAGAACTGACAAAGGTTAGAAATGTAATAGGTTTTAAACAAATAAAGCAGGGGTGGGGCAAGAGATAACAAGAGGGAAGTTGTTGATAGGACAGAGGATCACAGAGAATAACTGACAAGGAGGTCATGGAGCAAAGGCAAAGGGTGTGTTAATGGTGTGGTGAAATACAAAGCGTTAGTGCAGAGAGGATGTTAATTGACAGAAAAAAGAGCAGCTCTGGCCAAAAGCACAAACATGTAGAAAAAAATGAATAATGACTAAAATAAAATAAACAAATAAAAAAGAAAAAAGAAAAAATATTACTAAAAATAAAAAGGGGCGGCCCGTCATGCTCTGAAATTATTGAACTCAATGTTCAGTCCAGCAGGCTGTAGCGTGCCTAATCAGTAAATGAGATGCTGTTTCTCGAGCTTGCGTTGATGTTCACTGGAACACTGCAGCAAGCCCAGGACAGATATGTGGGCATGAGAGCAGGGGGGAGTGTTGAAATAGCCAGCAACTGAAAGCTTGGGATCATGCTTTCAGACTGAGCAGAGGTGTTCCACAAAGCAGTCACCCAATCTGCGTTTGATCTCCCCAATGTAGAGGAGACCACAAACAAAAACAAGAAATGCTGGATTCACTCAGCAGGTCTGGCAGCATCTGTGGAAAGAGAAGCAGAGTTAACGTTTCGGGTCAGTGACCCTTCTTCGGAACTCAGAGGAGACCACATTGTGCGCAGCAAATACAGTATACTAAATTGAAAGCTGTACACGTAAATCACTGCTTCACCTGAAAGGATTGTTTGTGGCCTTGGATAGTGAGGAGAGTTTGTTTCATCATCCATTTTTTTTGCCATGTACCTGCCCATTTTTTTTTTCATGCTTGTGCTTTTGGCCAGGGCTGTTCTTTTTCTGTCAATTAACACCCTCTCTGCACTAACACTTTGTCTTTCAGCATATAATTAACACATCCTTTGCCTTTGCTCCATGACCTTCTTGCCAGTTATTCTCTGTGACCCTCTGCCCTAAAGGCCGGCTCGGGTCTGCAAATGAAACCCAACCCGACAGAACCACATCTGACCCGAACCAGACCCAGCCCGAGTCCTTTCATTTTTTCCCGCGCCCGACCATCAGTTAACCTAGCATCCATTTTTCACTTTGTTGCTTAGCTGCACAAGCTTAAAATAACTATAACTAAACAACCTTTCAAGTCCAAACTGTACATTAACATTGGAGACACTTACCGGAGGTGGTGATAGAGTGTGTCCAACCTGGCCCGACCCGACCCAAGTCCGAATGCCAGACCCAGAAGAGCGACCCGACCCGACCCATGTCGTCGGGTCCCATTGGGTTCGGGTCGGATTGGGTAGCCATGCTCTACTCTGTCCCATCAACAACTTCCCTTTTGTTATCTCTTGCCTCACCCCCGCTTTATTTGCTTAAAACCTATTACATTTCGAACCTTTGCCAGTTCTGATGAAAGGTCACTGACCTGAAACATTAACTCTACTTCTCTCTCCACAGATGCTGCCAGACCTGCTGAGTATTTGCAGCAATTTTTTGCCAGTATCTGTTAAGGTAGTTATACGCTTTAGAAACATCAGAACTGGAGTAGGCCGTTTAGCCACTGTTCTGTTATCCAATAAGATGATGGCTGATCTTCTGTGACCTAACACCATATACCCACCTTTGCCCCATATCCCTTAATAACTTGGGTTAACAAAAATCTATCAATCTCAGATTTAAAATCAATAATTGATCTAGCATCAATTGCCATTTGTGTTAGAGTTCCAAACTTCTACCCTAATGTGTAGAAGTGTTTCCTAATTTTACTCCTAAAAGGTCTAGTGGTGCAGTGGTTAGCACTGCAGCTTCATAACTCCAGGGACCCGGGTTCAATTCTGGGTACTGCCTGTGTGGCGTTTGCAAGTTCTCCCTGTGACTGTGTGGGTTTTCGCCGGGTGCTCCGGTTTCCTCCTGCAGCCAAAGACTTGCAGGTGATAGGTAAATTGGCCTTAGTAAATTGCCCCTAGTGTAGGTAGGTGGTAGGGAATATGGGATTACTGTAGGATTGGTATAAATGGGTGGTTGTTGGTCAGCACAGACTTGGCGGGCTGAAGGGCTTGTTTCAGTGCTGTATCATAAAATAAATAAAATTTTTAGACTTTGCCCTCTAGTCCTAGGGCTGAATTTTATAAGCTCTTGAAAGAAGGCATGGCGCACGCACGACTTGTGCACTGCTGAGCCCCCGCGATATTTCACGTGGGGATCATTTAAATGGAGGGGGCGGAACGGCCACCCCTGATGATGTAGAGGGGGTGGCCGCTTTGTCCCCGGCAATGGTGTCCGGCGCCACTGCGCAGGCGCTGGAGCCATTTTTAAAGGGCTTCAAGCCCTTACTGGTAATTGTAATATTTAAAGGTGCTGCTGCAATTAAAAATGGAAATTAAATTTAACTGTAACTTTGAAACCCCTCTCCCACCCCCGCCCCCCACTGAGTAAACAATAATAAAATGACCTATCCCCCCCAAAAAACCACCTTCTGCTATGCTGAATGTTCACTCCCCAACTTCAGCACCTTTGACCCTCAACCCCTTCCCACCATCCCCATGAACAATCGGAACGGTTTTCACCGCACCCCCACGCACTCCCCTTTCCTGACTTGAAAATGTCAGTCCTTCCCCCTCATCACCAGTGTCATACCTCGGACCTCCAAATGGAGATCCGAAGGCGTGGGAGTTCCAGCCACCGGGCAGAATATTGGTATGGGACAGCCGTCGGGTTAAGGTAAGGTAATTTGCATTTATTTAATTTGATTTCAATATTAAAATGAAAGCCCTGCCGCCAAGTGGCGGGTGGGGGGGGGTGGTGGGGTGTGGCACTGAGGCCTTGCCGCTGCTGGTAAAATGCGGCGGGGCCTTCCCAGCGTCAGGGGTCGTGATGGGCCGCTCCTGGAAGAATTTTCAGGGCCCCCCCTGCCACAACTTTCGACGTCGGAGGGCTGATAAAATTCAACCCCTTAACTCATCAACCAGTGGAAATACCATAGAGATAAACTATCCGTTCCCCTTAATATCCTAACTACTCCTTAGCCTTTTAAGTTCCAGGGAATACAACGCAATTGTGTGTAATCTCTCATTGTAATTTAACCTTTAGAGTCCAGGTATCATGCTGGTAAATCCCCACTGCACTTCCTCCAAGGTCAATATATCTTCCTGGTTGTTTAATTGAACTATATAGATACAGCCTATAATGTAGGTTCTTCTTGGATTGTTTGGCTATAATAATGAGCTCCATAGCGTCACTGGTGTTGGCACGATGAGAGAACCAAGAGGCTAAAAATGGCGTCTGATCCATTTGCAACCACTTTTAGCGCTGCCAAACGACATGCTTGGAAGGGCAATAGCATGGGCATGCAATGCTTGCACCAGAAACATGCAGAGTGGGCAGATTATGATTCACTCAGCATCTAACACTGATTGAGGCCAGACCTGCAATTTTGAACCTCGCAGATCCTGTTAACACTCTCTCGTAAATGCACAGCTGGAAATGCGTTCAGCTGCTCAAGGGATCTCCCCTCACCCCACCCCCCACTAAGCACTATTTAAAGGCATCAGCATGGGACTTCCAGGTGAGGTGCTTTTGACTTTCTTTTGCTGCTGCAAAGTTAGTGAAAGTACTGTGTACTGTGCTGCTGGAGGAGCTCACACTAGTTCTTTCAGTTAGAAGTTGCTGGACCTTTGCAAATTGTGTGGAGTTTGAAGGCCTCTAAGCAGGAAGCTTACTCTTAGCCATGGGGCTATAGTTACAGTCCCTCTTGGGCTGCAGCACGACAGGGAAATGGACAGGCATCAGAGAGGGGAAGCTGTGTGCAAAGCGAGGAGGAGGAGAGCTCGCAACAGAATGCCTTACCCACCCAGGGTATTCAGAGAGCACTTCTCCTACCTCCACCTCAGCTAGGAGCAATGTCTGAGGTGGTTGCAATTCACCAAGCAGGTAGTCACTGAATTTTGCAACTTTCTTGAACCGGACCTGCAGCCACAGAACAGAGCAAGGAGGTGCTGCCAGCAGCCGTCAAGATCACCGTCGTCCTCAATTTCTACGCCTCAGATCCTTCCAGGCTGGAGCTGGCAACATCGCCAACATCTTCCAGGTCACTGCACATCACTGCATCAGGGCCTGTACACAAAGATAGGGGACGCCATAGTCTTCTCTATAAGCAGAGAGAAGCAGGAGGAGTGGATATATGGCTTTGCCAGGATAGGGGGATTCCCAATAGTGCAGGGAGCCATGGACTGCACGCATGTGGCTTTGCAGGCACCATATCTCAATGGGAAGATGTACTGAAATCGCAAAGGGTACCACTCCCTCAACATGCAGTTGGTGCATGACCAGGCACAGAGCTCCAGGTTGGTGAGTGTTTGCTATCCTGGAAGCAGCCATGATGCTTTTATTCTGCACCAGTCAGCTTCTTTCGCCATCATCGAGTCAACACAATGAACCACAGTGTGGCTGCTTGGTGTCAAGGACTACCCTCTATACATGTGGCCCATGACTCCCCTCTGTCATTCGATTACACATGATAGTGTTCAAACAATGAGAGCAATGCTGCGATCAGGAATATAATGGAGCAAACTATCAGCATTCTGAAACAGGAAGAGGAGGAAGAGGAGGAAGAGGAGGATGCACCTGGGACACTTTCATTCCAGGCGGACTGTCCATGAGGGGCTAATCAGACTCCAATTTCCCTGAAATCATCCCCACATCACCGCTGCTCCATAATTTCCCACTTTTCTATTCCCCGGCTATGGACCATCTCAGTGTCCACTTAGACAAAACCCTGAAATAAAAGACACCACAAATAAAAACTATTCCATAACAACTTTATCCAACAATGCTTCCAATAATATATACAAAACTGAACTGTTCACCCTTGCACTGGAAAAGAATCTGGCCATAATGAGGGGTTATAAAGTAAAAGATTTATTTTCCTATGAATGAGGCATTAAAAATTTTATAAAAGGATTCATCTTCCGAAAAGGTTAAAAAAAAGTTCACGGACATGCTTCTGTGTTAAGAAGCTTGCCTCATCTCAGAACCACAAAGCCAGCTTCTGATAAGAGGGAGCCATTCCTAATATCACAAAATTCACCACAACATTGATAATATAGTATTGCAAATTGTCACAAAAACTGCCACTGTGTAATAGTTGATAAGATGGTTTTATGCTCTAGTCAACTGAATTTTTGACAAAACTAACAAACCATAAGAACTGAATTGTAATTTTGAAACACAGTTAGATGATTAATGCAAAATTGATTGTCATGAGGCTCACAGATTATCTTTCTAAGTAATCAAAGAAGTCTCTACTTTACCTAGAAATTAATATGTAGACAGGCCAACCAGGGGCGATGCCACATTGGATTTGGTACTGGGTAATGAACCCGGATTTAGATGTAGGTGAGCACTTTGGTGATTGTGACCACAATTCGGTTAGGTTTACCTTAGCGATGGGCAGGGACAGGTATATACCGCAGGGCAAAAATTATAGCTGGGGGAAAGGAAATTATGATGCGATTAGGCACGATTTAGGATGCGTAGGATGGGGAAGGAAACTGCAGGGGATGGGAACAATCGAAATGTGGAGCTTATTCAAGGAGCAGCTAATGCGTGTCCTTGATAAGTATGTACCTGTGAGGCAGGTAGGAAGTTGTCGAGCGAGGGAGCCGTGGTTTACTAAAGAAGTTGAAGCGCTTGTCAAGAGGAAGAAGAAGGCTTATGTTAGGATGAGACGTGAAGGCTCAGTTAGGGCGCTTGAGAGTTACAAGCTAGCCAGGAAGGATCTAAAGGGAGAGCTAAGAAGAGCAAGGAGAGGACACGAGAAGTCATTGGCGGATAGGATCAGGGAAAACCCTAAGGCTTTCTATAGGTATATCAGGAATAAAAGAATGACTAGAGTTAGATTAGGGCCAATCAAGGATAGTAGTGGGAAGTTGTGTGTGGAATCAGAGGAGATAGGGGAAGTGTTAAATGAATATTTTGCGTCAGTATTTACAGTAGAGAAAGAAAATGTTGTCGAGGAGAATACTGAGATTCAGGCTACTCGGCTAGATGGGATTGAGGTTCACAAGGAGGAGGTGTTAGCAATTTTGGAAAGTGTGAAAATAGATAAGTCCCCTGGGCCAGATGGGATTTATCCTAGGATTCTCTGGGAAGCTAGGGAGGAGATTGCAGAGCCTTTGTCCTTGATCTTTCTGTCGTCATTGTCGACAGGAATAGTGCCGGAAGACTGGAGGATAGCAAATGTTGTCCCCTTGTTCAAGAAGGGGAGTAGAGACAGCCCTGGTAATTATAGACCTGTGAGCCTTACTTCGGTTGTGGGTAAAATGTTGGAAAAGGTTATAAGAGACAGGATTTATAATCATCTTGAAAAGAATAAGTTCATTAGCGATAGTCAGCACGGTTTTGTGAAAGGTAGGTCGTGCCTCACAAACCTTATTGAGTTTTTCGAGAAGGTGACCAAACAGGTGGATGAGGGTAAAGCAGTGGATGTGGTGTATATGGATTTCAGTAAGGCGTTTGATAAGGTTCCCCATGGTAGGCTATTGCAGAAAATACGGAAGTATGGGGTTGAAGGTGATTTAGAGCTTTGGATCAGAAATTGGCTAGCTGAAAGAAGACAGAGGGTGGTGGTTGATGGCAAATGTTCATCCTGGAGTTTAGTTACTAGTGGTGTACCGCAAGGATCTGTTTTGGGGCCACTGCTGTTTGTCATTTTTATAAATGACCTGGAAGAGGGTGTAGAAGGGTGGGTTAGTAAATTTGCGGATGACACTAAGGTCGGTGGAGTTGTGGATAGTGCCGAAGGATGTTATAGGGTACAGAGGGACATAGATAGGCTGCAGAGCTGGGCTGAGAGATGGCAAAAGGAGTTTAATGCGGAAAAGTGCAAGGTGATTCACTTTGGAAGGAGTAACAGGAATGCAGAGTACTGGGCTAATGGGAAGATTCTTGGTAGTGTAGATGAGCAGAGAGATCTTGGTGTCCAGGTGCATAAATCCCTGAAGGTTGCTACCCAGGTTAATAGGGCTGTTAAGAAGGCATATGGTGTGTTAGCTTTTATTAGTAGGGGGATCGAGTTTCGGAGCCACGAGGTCATGCTGCAGCTGTACAAAACTCTGGTGAGACCGCACCTGGAGTATTGCGCGCAGTTCTGGTCACCGCATTATTGGAAGGATGTGGAAGCTATGGAAAGGGTGCAGAGGAGATTTACTAGGATGTTGCCTGGTATGGAGGGAAGGTCTTACGAGGAAAGGCTGAGGGACTTGAGGTTGTTTTCGTTGGAGAGAAGGAGGAGGAGAGGTGACTTAATAGAGACATATAAGATAATCAGAGGGTTGGATAGGGTGGATAGTGAGAGTCTTTTTCCTCGGATGGTGATGGCAAACACGAGGGGACATAGCTTTAAGTTGAGGGGTGATAGATATAGGACAGATGTCAGAGGTAGTTTCTTTACTCAGAGAGTAGTAAGGGCGTGGAACGCCCTGCCTGCAACAGTAGTAGACTCGCCAACTTTAAGGGCATTTAAGTGGTCATTGGATAGACATATGTGTAGGTCAGATGGTTTCACAGGTCGGCGCAACATCGCGGGCCAAAGGGCCTGTACTGCGCTGTAATGTTCGCCAAAGGATGGTTCTCCTTTTCTAATTGAGACATATTCTTTGCTCACATTTTATTATTATGATTCTTTGAAGCAGGACAGAGGCATGTTAATATACAGCTTCTGTATTGGGTCAATTAGATTTGCCAAAGTGACTTGAGGTATCAGGTCACAACCAATTGAGCTGCGTTCGAAAACTCCAATTTGTAAGGGAGAAGAGAAAGAAAATGAGAGAAAAGCTTCCTGAACCTTTGAACTTAGGAGTGTTTTAAAAAGAAAGGCACAATTTGGTGGTGTGGTAATCAATGGCTCCCAATGGGGAGCATTTCCATTTACAGAAAATAACTGTCTCCCTAGCTGTGTTGTGAAAATATTTAATTAATGACAATTAAGCAAAGGTAGATGCTGCTGAAAAATAACAACCTGGGCCATATATATTTTCAATTGTTAACAAGTGTAATTCTTCATACATTCAGCTTGTTGCAACATCGAACATGATTGAATTTGAAGGTCCTTACACTGCACATTACTTCAATTTATTAACTGATCCTGAACACTAGTGGCAGGAAAAAGAGTATTTCCCAACACTGAATCCATTACCCTGATATATACTTGAGGCCGGGAGGAGAGTAAAGGGCTGTGTTTTCAGATGGGAAACCCAGAAGTATAGAATTCCTGGACTTCCTGCAGAAATTAATTGTCGGACATCTTTTACATGTTCTCAACAGGTTTTCTGTTTGACAGGCTTGCTGCCTATTGGACAGGAAAGCAGCCAGGGAGTAAATGCCAGGTAATTGGGATTGGGGAAGTGCAGAGGAAAACGAACATCGCAGGGGAGTGTGGGGAATGAATCGGACATCATGGGACTCTAATCATGTGAAGTTAAGCTTGTTGGACCTGGAGGAAACATTCCTACTCCTGCTGATCCACAAGTAGTGCAATAAAAGCACTTACCTCATGAATCCAGCCCTTTTCTTCTCCTTTTATCTTCCAGAAACCAGAAGAATATAAATAAATAAATTCCATTAAAATAAAGACACACAGCTGCCTTAAAAGATTTCAACGACCAACTCACATCCAGAGAGTGGATGGGTTTCTCACCCTCCAACTTAAAGTGAGTAGGCGGGTTAAAGGTGGTTTGGAGTCAGGGTTGGAGATTTTGAAAATATTTACTTCCCCCAACCCACACATGCTCGGGGTTTAAATTCTCCACTATATCTATTCTGGGAAGGGCTGATCACCAGGGAGTTGAATAGCACAGCACAAGATGGGAATGTCACAGTTTCCTGCCTCCAGTATAACAGGTTGATATGTACTATTTGTTTAACGTGAAAAAACAAATGCAGGGAGCTGTCCTGATCTGGAAGAGGAATAAAAATGTGCAAAACCAAAACAAGCCTGTTTGTTAATCCAAAACTTTTTACTATGGATTAGTGACAATGTAATAAATAAAGTTCTAGGTAGTGCTCAACCCAGCGGTCCATCTGTTTGCGTTGGTCAGTGATTATGTCCCCCGATTTAGATTTGAGGGGGGCGATCTTCTTGATGGTTGGCCCAAGAGCTCTCTTCATGCCATCATACATTCCTCTGATGTTTCCAGTGTCTGAGGTCAGCTGAATATGACTGCATAGGTGTTGCCAGTAGTCGTTTGCGCAACGCCTAGCTGTTCTTTGTGCAGTACTTCTGGCTGCTTTAAGTGCTGCGGATGTTAAATCGCTGGGGGCTTTCTTGTAGTTCAACAGTGCAATGCGCTTAGCGGCTATGACAGGTTCCAGCTCTTCATTATGAGATTGAAACCAGTCTGCATTTCTCTTCGCACTTTTGCCGTAGGTACAAAGAACAAAGAACAAAGATAATTACAGCACAGGAACAGGCCCTTCGGCCCTCCAAGCCTGCGCCGATGCAGATCCTCTCTCTAAACATGTCCCCTATTTTCTAAGTTTCTGTATCTCTTTTCTTCCTGCCCATTCATGTATCTGTCTAGATACATCTTAAAAGACTCCATCGTGCCCGCATCTACCACCTCCGCTGGCAATGCGTTCCAGGTGCCCACCACCCTCTGCGTAAAGAACTTTCCACGCATATCCCCCCTAAACTTTTCCCCTTTCACTTTGAACTCGTGTCCTCTAGTAATTGAAACCCCCACTCTGGGAAAAAGCCTCTTGCTATCCACCCTGTCTATACCTCTCATGATTTTGTACACCTCAATCAGGTCCCCCCTCAACCTCCGTCTTTCTAATGAAAATAATCCTTATCTACTCAACCTCTCTTCATAGCTAGCGCCCTCCATACCAGGCAACATCCTGGTGAACCTCCTCTGCACCCTCTACAAAGCATCCACATCCTTTTGATAATGTGGCGACCAGAACTGTACGCAGTATTTCAAATGTGGCCGAACCAAAGTCCTATACAACTGTAACATGACCTGCCAACTCTTGTACTCAATGCCCCGTCCGATGAAGGAAAGCATGCCGTATGCCTTCTTGACCACTCTATTTACCTGCGTTGCCACCTTCAGGGAACAGTGGACCTGAACACCCAAATCTCTCTGGACATCAATTTTCCCCAGGACCTTTCCATTTACTGTATAGTTCACTCTTGAATTGGATCTTCCAAAATGCATCACCTTGCATTTGCCCTGATTGAACTCCATCTGCCATTTCTCTGCCCAACTCTCCAATCTATCTATATTCTGCTGTATTCTCTGACAGTCCCCTTCACTATCTGCTACTCCACCAATCTTAGTGTCGTCTGCAAACTTGCTAATCAGTCCACCTATACTTTCCTCCAAATCATTAATGTATATCACAAACAACAGTGGTCCCAGCACGGATCCCTGTGGAACACCACTGGTCACACGTCTCCATTTTGAGAAACTCCCTTCTACTGCTACTCTCTGTATCCTGTTGCCCAGCCAGTTCTTTATCCATCTAGCTAGTACACCTTGGACCCCATGCGCCTTCACTTTCTCCATCAGCCTGCCATGGGGAACCTTATCAAACGCCTTACTGAAGTCCATGTATATGACATCGACAGCCCTTCCCTCATCAATCAACTTTGTCACTTCCTCAAAGAATTCTATTAAGTTGGTAAGACATGACCTTCCCTGCACAAAACCATGTTGCCTATCACTGATGAGCCCATTTTCTTCCAAATGGGAATAGATCCTATCCCTCAGTATCTTCTCCAGCAGCTTCCCTACCACTGACGTCAGGCTCACCGGTCTATAATTACCTGGATTATCCCTGCTACCCTTCTTAAACAAGGGGACAACATTAGCAATTCTCCAGTCCTCCGGGACCTCACCCGTGTTTAAGGATGCTGCAAAGATATCTGTTAAGGCCCCAGCTATTTCCTCTCTCGCTTCCCTCAGTAACCTGGGATAGATCCCATCCGGACCTGGGGACTTGTCCACCTTAATGCCCTTTAGAATACCCAACACTTCCTCCCTCCTTATGCCGACTTGACCTAGAGTAATCAAACATCTGTTCCTAACCTCAACATCCGTCATGTCCCTCTCCTCGGTGAATACCGATGCAAAGTACTCGTTTAGAATCTCACCCATTTTCTCTGAGTCCAAGCATAACATTCCTCCTTTGTCCTTGAGTGGGCCAATCCTTTCTCTAGTTACCCTCTTTCTCCTTATATATGAATAAAAGGCTTTGGGATTTTCCTTAACCCTGTTTGCTAAAGATATTTCATGACCCCTTTTAGCCCTCTTAATTCCTCGTTTCAGATTGGTCCTACATTCCAGATATTCTTTCAAAGCTTCGTCTTTCATCAGCCGCCTAGACCTTATGTATGCTTCCTTTTTCCTCTTAGCTCGTCTCACAATTTCACCTGTCATCCATGTTCCCTAATCTTGCCATTTCTATCCCTCATTTTCACAGGAACATGTCTCTCCTGCACGCTAATCAACCTCTCTTTAAAAGCCTCCCACATATCACATGTGGATTTACCTTCAAACAGCTGCTCCCAATCTACATTTCCCAGCTCCTGCCGAATTTTGGTATAGTTGGCCTTCCCCCAATTTAGCACTCTTCCTTTAGGACCACTCTCGTCTTTGTCCATGAGTATTTTAAAGCTTACGGAATTGTGATCACTATTCCCAAAGTAGTCCCCTACTGAAACTTCAACAACCTGGCCGGGCTCATTCCCCAACACCAGGTCCAGTATGGCCCCTTCCCGAGTTGGACTATTTACATACTGCTCTAGAAAACCCTCCTGGATGCTCCTTACAAATTCTGCTCCATCTGGACCTCTAACACTAAGCGAATCCCAGTCAATGTTGGGAAAATTAAAATCTCCTATCACCACCACCCTGTTGCTCCTACATCTTTCCATAATCTGTTTACATATTTGTACCTCTATCTCACGCTCGCTGTTGGGAGGCCTGTAGTACAGCCCCAACATTGTTACCGCACCCTTCCTATTTCTGAGTTCTGTCCATATTGCCTCACTGCTCGAGTCCTCCATAGTGCCCTCCTTCAGCACAGCTGTGATATCCTCTTTGACCAGTAATGCAACTCCTCCACCCCTTTTACCTCCCTCTCTATCCCGCCTGAAGCATCGATATCCTGGGATATTTAGTTGCCAATCATGCCCTTCCCTCAACCAAGTCTCAGTAATAGCAATAACATCATACTCCCAGGTACTAATCCAAGCCCTAAGTTCATCTGCCTTACCTACTACACTTCTTGCATTAAAACAAATGCACCTCAGACCACCAGTCCCTTTATATTCATCATCTGCTCCCTGCTTGCTCTTCCCCTTAGTCACACTGACTTCATTATCTAGTTCCTTACAGGCTTTTGTTACTACCTCCTTACTGTCAACTGACCTCAATTGGTTCCCATCCCCCTGCCACATTAGTTTAAACCCTCCCCAACAGCGTTAGCAAAAGCACCTCCAAGGACATTGGTTCCAGTCCGGCCCAGGTGTAGACCGTCCAATTTGTAATAGTTCCACTTCCCCCAGAACCGGTCCCAATGTCCCAAAAATCTGAACCCCTCCTTCCTGCACCATCTCTCAAGCCACGCATTCATCCTGACTATTCTTTCATTTTTACTCTGACTATCACGTGGCACTGGTAGTAATCCTGAGATTACTACCTCTGAGGTCCTACTTTTTAACTTGGCTCCGAACTCCCTAAACTCTGCTTGTAGGACCTCATCCCGTTTTTTACCTATATCATGAGTGCCTATGTGCACAATGACAACTGGCTGTTCACCCTCCCCCTTTAGAATGTTCTGCAGCCGATCTGAGACATCCCTGACCCGTGCACCTGGGAGGCAACATACCATTCGGGAGCCTCGTTTTCGACCACAGAACTGCCTATCTACTCCCCTTACAATCGAATCCCCTACGACTATAGCCCTTCCACTCTTTTTCCCGCCCTTCTGAACAGCAGAGCCAGCCACGGTGCCATGGACCTGGCTACTGCTGCCTTCCCCTGGTGAGCCATCTCCCTCAACAGTATCCAAAACGGTATACTTGTTTTGGAGGGAGATGACCGCAGGGGACTCCTGCGCTGCCTTCCTGCTCTTTCTCTGCCTTTTGGTCACCCATTCCCTTTCTCCCTCAGCAATCCTAATCTGCGGTGTGACCAATTCGCTAAACGTGCTATCCACGACCTCCTCAGCATCGCGCATGCTCCAAAGTGAGTCCATCCGCAGCTCGAGAGCCGTCATGCGGTCTAACAAGAGCTGCAGTTGGACACACTTCCTGCACGTGAAGGAGTCAGGGACATCAGCCATGTCCCTGAGCTCCCACATTGAGCAAGAGGAGCATGACACGGGTCTGAGATCTCCTGCCATTTTTAATCTTAAGCTTAACTTAGTTAAATGAAAAAGGAACGAAAAGTTTTTACCAATCACAATAAAACCAGAGAAATCGAAAAAGCCTTACCTTATAAACACCCCACCGAGTCCTTTTTTTTTGGTTAGAGGAGGAGGGCGGGTGGGAGACACGACAAGTGTGGTGTCTCGGGTTCAGAAACCGCCCAAATATATAGTGTTTTACTTACCCAGCAGCCCCCTGGCCTCCGCCGAAAAACAAAAGGAAATTAAATTTACTTTCAAACTGACCTTCCCAGCTGCTCACTCGCTCACACTCTGCTCCCGAAAAAGCTGCTGCAAAGGTGGTCAAAGCTGACTCATAGATGGCGTCTCTGATGTACTCCAGGGAGAATGCTGTCACTGAGACTGCCCTCAATGCAGCCCAGCCTCTACCAGTCATGGATGAGCTGGACATACAGCCAACCAAATCGGAACTCAGTGATGCCATTGATTCTCTAGATCGCGGAAAAGCCTCTGGGAAGGACAGCATTACCCCTGAAATAATCAAGCGTGCCAAGCCTGCTATACTCTCAGCACTACATGAACTGCTATGCCTGTGCTGGGACGAGGGAGCAGTACCCCAGGACATGCGCGATGCCAATATCATCACCCTCTATAAAAACAAAGGTGACCGCGGTGACTGCAACAACTACCGTGGAATCTCCCTGCTCAGCATAGTGGGGAAAGTCTTTGCTCGAGTCGCTCTGAACAGGCTCCAGAAGCTGGCCGAGCGCGTCTACCCTGAGGCACAGTGTGGCTTTCGTGCAGAGAGATCGACCATTGACATGCTGTTCTCCCTTCGTCAGATACAGGAGAAATGCCGTGAACAACAGATGCCGCTCTACATTGCTTTCATTGATCTCACCAAAGCCTTTGACCTCGTCAGCAGACGTGGTCTCTTCAGACTACTAGAAAAGATCGGATGCCCACCAAAGCTACTAAGTATCATCACCTCATTCCATGACAATATGAAAGGCACAATTCAACATGGTGGCTCCTCATCAGAGCCCTTTCCTATCCTGAGTGGTGTGAAACAGGGCTATGTTCTCGCACCCACACTTTTTGGGATTTTCTTCTCCTGCTGCTTTCACATGCGTTCAAATCCTCTGAAGAAGGAATTTTCCTCCACACAAGATCAGGGGGCAGGTTGTTCAACCTTGCCCGTCTAAGAGCGAAGTCCAAAGTACGGAAAGTCCTCATCAGAGAACTCCTCTTTGCTGACGATGCTGCTTTAACATCTCACACTGAAGAGTGCCTGCAGAGTCTCATCGACAGGTTTGCGACTGCCTGCAATGAATTTGGCCTAACCATCAGCCTCAAGAAAACGAACATCATGGGGCAGGATGTCAGAAATGCTCCATCCATCAATATTGGCGACCACGCTCTGGAAGTGGTTCAAGAGCTCACCTACCTAGGCTCAACTATCACCAGTAACCTGTCTCTAGATGCAGAAATCAACAAGCGCATGGGTAAGGCTTCCACTGCTATGTCCAGACTGGCCAAGAGAGTGTGGGAAAATGGCGCACTGACACGGAACACAAAAGTCCGAATGTATCAGGCCTGTGTCCTCAGTACCTTGCTCTACGGCAGCGAGGCCTGGACAACGTTTGCCAGCCAAGAGCGACGTCTCAATTCATTCCATCTTCGCTGCCTTCGGAGAATACTTGGCATCAGGTGGCAGGACTATATCTCCAACACAGAAGTCCTTGAAGCAGCCAACACCCCCAGCTTATACACACTACTGAGTCAGCGGCGCTTGAGCTGGCTTGGCCATGTGAGCCGCATGGAAGATGGCAGGATCCCCAAAGACACATTGTACAGCGAGCTCGCCACTGGTATCAGACCCACCGGCCGTCCATGTCTGCGCTTTTAAGACGTCTGCAAATGCGATATGAGATCGTGTGACATTGATCACAAGTCGTGGGAGTCAGTTGCCAGCATTCGCCAGAGCTGGCGGGCAGCCATAAAGACAGGGCTAAATTGTGGCGAGTCGAAGAGACTTAGTAGTTGGCAGGAAAAAAGACAGAGGCGCAAGGGGAGAGCCAACTGTGCAATAGCCCCGACAAACAAATTTCTCTGCAGCACCTGTGGAAGAGCCTGTCACTCCAGAATTGGCCTTTATAGCCACTCCAGGCGCTGCTTCACAAACCACTGACCACCTCCAGGCGCGTATCCATTGTCTCTCGAGATAAGGAGGCCCAAAAGAAAGAAAGAATAAATAAATTATTACCTCCCTAGGAAAGATAACACACACTTGTAACTTGTTTCTTGGAGCACTGCTGTGCTCAGTGTTTCACTTGCTGTCTGTCTTCATTTAGACAGTGAATTTAACTTGATTTTTCTTGACTTTCATCTCAACTAAAATTAATTCTTCACAATGACACTAATTTCATGAATTAAACTGTTACGGTTCATTGTCCTTGTTCACAACACCAGCTGCCCCTCCCCACCACTACGAAAGGTAGGCGGCATTTTTCAGGTAATTGTCCCAGATGACACTCACCAGTTTGGGAAAGGTTGGATGTGAATGTGTTATTAGCTGGGACTAAGGGTCACATTTTCTAGCTGAGTCCAATGCACTGCCATTGTGGTTGCTTTCCCCACAAGTCCAATGTTTTTTTCTAAGGAGAAGAGTAATGACTGTAGATGCAAATGTTTAGTAAGAGGGGTTGCTTGAGATATTTGGCTTAGGAGAATGCAGTGAAATAGAGTTTTAGAGCTGTGTATCAGAATTCATTGTTATCACCCATTTTTCACGAAAATAGTTCTTTGTTGTTTCTAGATTTTGTGTGTGTCCCTTTGAAACAAAAAGAAAAAAAACAAAATGGCACGGTTTGGAGCAGGAAACGTAGTGATAATGACCCAGCCTGTCTCCACAGGACAAAGGGATTGGAGCACCGGACTGTGCAGCTGTTGCGATGATTTTGGAATATGTAAGAAAATCCCTATCTATGTATATAGTTTTGGAACGTCTGACATAGTCATATTTAAATGTCTTTTCTGTTCTCTAGTTCATTTTCTGTTCTTTCAAACATCCTTTATCCTTTCCTATGTTACAAAAGTACCTCATTGTCTGTAAAGTGTTTGGGACATCCCGAGGACGTGAATTGCGCTACATAAATGCAATTTGTTTTCCTTTTGTTTATGTGACTATGGCCACTCTGTATACAAAAGTCTTAAAAAGCTGCATACAAATCACCCAGTAACCAAACCAGCCTATGGCTGTTTATCTGACATGCCTGTACAATATACGGAGCTGTTGTTTCATTAATTATTTAGATTCTTTCCACTACAAGGCCATTCAAATAGTAACTGCAGTTCAAAAAAGTCAAAATATTTTAATGCAAACAAAATTTAAGTAAAAGACTATCCCATTAAGAAAGGATTATGTAAATTAGCTGAGTGCAGCCTGTCCCCTTGCCTTGGGGCTGTACAATATATTAGTGGTGATCCTCATGGTAGTGGTAGGATCTGTGATCCTACCCTCCACCCTCGCTCCACTGATTAACTTTATTTGCCTGTAAGAGCATTATACAGGGCCAACTGTATCTGTTTCCAGCCCTGGAGGAAGTCAAAAGAGTATGTTACACGAATACTTATTACAATAAAAGCAAAATACTGCAGATGCTGGAAATCTGAAATAAAAACAGAAAGTGCTGGAAAAACTCAGCAGGTCTGGCAACATCTGTGGAGAGAGAAGCAGGGTTAACGTTTCAGGTCAGTGAACCTTCTTCAGAACTGGCAACTATCAGAAATGTAAAGGATTTTAAGCAAGTAAAGCGTGGGTGGGGCAACAGAAGTTCCAACTGTTTGGGTTAGAGTTTTTGATTTTTCTTGACTTTCAATTCATTCAGAAACTCCCCACAGCTCCCCTGATGACTTAGTGGGTGAACATATCACAAGTTGTGACACAAAGGCAAATAAACAAGAAAATCAAGAAAATCTCAAATAGAGTTAGTTGATCTCAGCCACAGCAGTAGTTGGGGTGCAGCAAATTACCTCAGAAATATGACTAAGGACAAGAAAATTGGACAACATTCCCAACCTTGGCTACTGTCAGCAACTCCAACTTGAAAGTGCATCTGTGGATGTCTGGTAAGGATAGGATTGAGCTCATTGTCTGGACTCAAGCATGAAGAATGGCTCCGTGAATGATGTACTGAGGAGCTGCTAATACCTGAAGAATTATAACCTAGTAAAGATAAAGAAATGAGCAATAGGAGGAAAATTGGACGAAAAATCCTTCCCTCAAAATATTTTGAAAGCTCAGCAGCCCAACTTATGATTCAATTTATACAGAATAAATGCCCAGAATTTCCATCAGGGTTTCTCAATCTCCTGCCGTAACTTTATTGGAAGATTGGTGGATACCTTGGAGAAACGGCATAAACTGCAGTGTTACTATAGGGTTTCCACTGGAAATGGCAGGCGATTGGGAAAACTCCCATGGAAATTCCATCCCAAGTTCTTTAAATGCTTTGGACAATATTTTCTCAATTTGTAATCTGTATACGGACAGGATCAAGGCACAATGTCCCATTCTATTGATCACTATAAACTTTAGAACTGTGCCTGGGAACTGATTGAAAAGACTAATTTCAATATTTTTCTATACTGCAAATATAACCCTGCAAATGACTGTAGGTATGGTTATATTCATGCTTAACGTGTGTCTATCAAATTCTTCAATCAAAAAAAACAGTGAAAGGAGTTTGATAGGAGTACATTAAGCATTTGCATCATAGGCTGTAAAATAAGGACAACATTCCTTTCATTGTAAAGTGTTCTATCTCGACTCCCACTACAATACAACTAACTTCTGCCATTGGACTACTACTTGGTTGTTAGAAACCACCATTCTAAACTCCATGCACATATGTAGGTGTCAACTCATTGCTCAGTGGTAACATTATCCCCTCTGGATCAGAGCTTTGTGGGTTCAAATCCCACTTCTGAGACTTGAGTACAAAGTCTATGCTGATACTCTGGTGCTGCACTGCTGGAGGTTCTACCTTTTGGATTAGGTATTAAACAGATGCCCTGCCTTCCCTCAGGTGGCTGTAAATAATCTTAGTGTTAGTGGAAGAAAAGCACTGGGACTTCTCCCCAGTGTCCTGGTCAATATTTATCCCTCAACAACGTAACAGATTATCTGGTCATTAACTTGTTGCTGTCTGTGGGACCTTGTGGGATGCAAATTGGCTGCTGCATTTCCTATGTTACAACAGGGACTACACTTCAAAAGTACTTAATTGTTTTGGGATGTCCTGAGGTCATGAAAGGTATATAATTAATGCAAATCTTACCATCACTACTTCTCTCAACCCCTCCATTGCCACCAACATCCATTGTAGACAAGCTACAATTTCAGGATTGAAGTCATTATCTTCAGCCCCCAACCCAAGTTTTGTTCCCTTGCCACTGATTCCATCCCTCCTCTTGGCCATTGTTTCAGGTTGGACCAGATTGTTTGCAACCTCAGCATCCTTTTTGGACCTTGTACTGAGCTTCCGATCCCATATCCTCACCATCACTAGGACTGCCCGCTTCTAACTCCATAACATCGCTTCTCTCTGCTTCTGCCTCAGCTTATCTGTTGCCAAAAGCCTTATCCAGGCTTTTGTACCTGCAGACTCAACTATTCTAATGTTCTCCTGGCTGGCCCCGAATCTTCCACCTCCATTAACGTAAGCTCATTTTAAACTCTATTGCCCTTATCGTAGCCCACGCCAAGTCTCGCTCATCCATTTCCCCTGTGCTCATTAAACGACATTGGATCCCGGTCCACTCATGCTTTCATTTTAAAATTCTCATCCTCCTGTCCAAATCCCTCATGGCCTCACCCCTCTCTATCTCTATAACCTCCTCCAGCTCTCCAACCCTCTGAGAACTCTGCGTTCCTCCAACTCTGGCCTGTGTACATCCCCAACTTCACCCCAGCACTGATGGCTGTGCATTCAGCCATTTAGGTTCTAAGCTCTGGAATGATCTTCCATCCCTCGCTGTCTCTCCAGCTCTGTTTCTCTCGCTGCTTCTATAAGATTCAACTTAAAACCTACCTCTTTTACCAGGCTTTTAGACACCCATCTTAATATCCTCTTTGATGGTGTCACTTTTTGTCTGATTATGCTCCTGTGAAGCACCTTGGGATGTTTTTCTACATTAATGACACTATATAAATGCAACTTGTTTAAAAATATCTGATTTTAACAAAGACAAAATCCTACTTTCTTGTGTAAAAGAAACATCAATTCTTCAGGGAAAAAAAGTACAAACTATTGTTGTTCTAGCCAGAGTCATTGCTCTCTATTAAAGAGAGACAGTTGGTGATGTATAGCTTGAGAGTCACTACTCCTCAAGTGTGGGGTAAGGTGAGCAACTAGGCCTCCATGAACTACCACAGCTAGTATGGGGACTGAACCCAGGTTGTTGGTGGTTTTCTACATTACATACTAGCTAGCCAGCCAACTGAGACCACCACCCACCCCCTGCCTCCCCACCCCCCCACTACACCCCCTGCCCAGTGCCAGCTATTAAAGACAGGAATTTTACTGAAGCAGAAAAGTAAGGCTTGGTCACTACTGTCAGTTAAATGGTGCATCTCATTCAGTTACAGTAATGAGAGTTTGTACACAAAAAACAAAATACTGCTGATGTTCAAATCTGAAAAAGAACAGAAAATGCTAGAAACACTCAGCAGGTTTAGCAGCATCAGTGGAAAATGCACCATCATTTTGAGTGAGGATGTTTTTTTCAAATTTGTGTTTTGAAGTATAATCTGCACCCAAAACATTAATTTCTCTCCAACAGAATTTGAGATATCTTTGTATTTTATGCTGTCTCTTGTTATTTCTAGGTTGCTGTGGTTTGTTCTGTACAATTTGCCTTGGCTGTCAAATTGCAGGAAACATGGGCGAGTGTTGTCTCTGTGGTACTTCCATGGCCATGAGAACTCTCGTCAGAACAAAATACAACATTTCTGTAAGTAGGTCAGATTATAAAAATATATAAAAGGATGAAATAAGAAAAAGCCATTTGGTTCTTAAGCCCATATTTTTTTAAAACAGAACATCTATCCTATTATAGATGCTACCCTTCTCATTTAATTTCCTGAGGGAAAATTCTGCATAAATATTCCTTGATTCCCAAAGATAAATAAGCAAAACTCCAGAATATTTATTTATTGTCACATGTTCATAATTAAACTTTGACCTGCCAATCTCCAGAAACCATTCTTACTCCAACCACCAGCCCCCAACACAATAGCACAGGAACTTGTGGAGAATTTGTCATGTCAATCTGTACCTATCCCTATCATTACCGATCCCATTCCCAACAGATACTTATCCAGCTCCTATCTGAAGATATAATCCACAAATGCTTTTGCTAGAAAGTTATTCTACATATCTACCACTTTATATGGAAAATGTTTCTTCTAATCTTTAGTCTTGCATGAAGCTCATCCTTTTTAAACCTGGGCCATTTAGTTTTGCATTTGCAAATTAAATCAAATAGCTTATTTACAGAGACATCACCTCTGCCCTTCAGTATTCTAAATATATGGATCATGTCCCTTTCTCATTTTCTTTTTCAATGAAAACAATATCAGCTCTGCAAGTTTTTTGCACCACACCATCCTCCTCCAACTCCTCTCCTTCATTGTCCAGCTGAGTAGGACTGTATTTACCTGGTTCCATTCTTAACTATTGAGTCATAGTCAGAATACCTTCTGCAATGGTTTCTCTTCTCACCCCCCTCTGGCAGCTCTGGATTCCTCCAAGGATCTATCCTTAGCCCCCTCCTATTTCTCATCTACATGCCGCTGCTTAGCAACATCATCCAAAAACATATCAGATTCCGCATGTATACTGACGACACTCAGCTATGCCTCATCGCCACCTCTTTCAAGCCCTTCACTGACTCTATGTTGTCAGATCCAGTCCTTGATGGGCTGAAAATTCCTTGACTTAATCACTGGGAATACTGAAGCCATTGTCTTTGAACCCCACCACAAACTCTATCCCCTAGTGACCAATTCCAGCCCTTTCCTGGTCACTATGTCAGACTGAACCAGACAGTTCATAACCTTGTCCTATTTGACCCTGAACTTGCAACCTCATATCCTCTCCATTACAAAGACCTTTACTTCCACCTCTTTACTATTGTCTGTCTCCACCTCGCCTCAGCTTATCTGTTGCTGAAACCCTCATCCATACTTCTGCTACCTACAGACGTGACTATGCCAATGCTCTCCCGGTCAGCCTCTCATCTTCCATCCTCAATGAACTTAAGCTCAGCCAAAACTCTACTACCCATGTTCTAACTCATATCTAGTCACACACACAGAATAATACAGTGCAGAAGAGGCCCTTTGGCCCATCGTGTCTGCACCGATGCATTAAAACACCTGACCTGTCTACCTAATCCCATTTGCCAGCACTTGGCCCATAGCCTTGAATGTTATGACGTGCCAAGTGCTCATCCAAGGACTTTTTAAAGGATGTAGTCCCATACACCCATCACCCCTGTACTCGCTGATCTGCATGGGCTCCAGGTCCACCGATACCTTGATTTTTAAAATCCTTATTCTTGTTTTCAAATCCCTCCATGTCTTTGCCCGTCCCTATCTCTGTAACGTCCTCCAGTCCTACAATCCTCCCAGAACTCTGCATTCCTCCAAATCTCACCTCTTGTGTATTCCCCACTTCTTTTTCTCCACCATTGGCAAGTGTACCTTGTCATCTAGACTTTAAGCTCACTGTGTCAATGTTTGTTTGATTATACTTCTGTACAGTGCCTTGCTACATTTACTATATTAAAGATGCAATATAAATGCAAGTTGTATAAATTTGAATTTTATGTTCCAGAATCATTGTTGTCACTCTTCCTGAACCCTCTCTAACATATCAATGTCTGTTTGAAGTTTTACTGTTTCATAATACAATGATTGAACCATTTCAGAGCACATACTGTAGCTCTGTGTTCCTGCAGTCAGTAAGTACATACGGTTGCATACTGACAACCAACACCATAAAGCAAGGCTGGTTTGTTGTGGCATTAATGTCTTCAAAAGACTTCATAATTTTCGGTAATCCCTTATTACTTTATTATTTTAACATATTTTTATTTAATTTTTTATACAATCCAGTAAAATTAACAATGAAAGAAATGCATACAAACCAGAAGTCTATCAGTACAAGCATGGTTAAACCAGAACTTGAGGACTAGCAAGATAGTGATAAGAAACTTGGGACTGAAGCCTGAGAGTGATACAAATGACTGGGAATAAATGGGTAAATATTTAACTGAGAATTATAGGAGATGACACATAAAACAATACAGCATTTTCCTTTTTCAAATATTATGAAAGAGCTCCACCAATGAAACTAGGGTACAGCTTTATCTGTACATAGCTTGTAATCCTGAACGTAAACCCAACTTTGTCTAGAAACAGGTCAGAAAGAAAGTAATATAAATCCCTCAACTGAAAAGCAAAACAGTATAGGGGAAATTTTTAGTTCTCCTTCATTTTTAGGTTTTTCAGGTTTCTCTCCCTTCTTTCCTCATAATTTAAATGGCAAAATTTCACAGTTTTATTTAATGTAAGTCTTTCAGTGATGTCACAGATATACATAAACTAGTTTCCTAAGAAACAATTGTATATAGGAAGTGGGTGGTCTTGGAGTAAGCATCCTTCAGAGAGGCTGGTTCATTTACTAGAAGAAGCATGGACTATTGATAATGGAGCCTCAACTAAGGGAAAAACAGGACAGTTCCTAATGGAGACTGGAATATCCAGCAGAAGAAACCTGGAAATCTGCAAGCTGTTGCTAAGGACCCAGGAACACCCATCAGAGGACACAATGATCACTAATGAGGGAGTCTCATGCCCATGAGAGAAGTCCACTGGATTGATGCAAAGACCATCAGATGTAATCTTTAACAGAGCAAAGCAGTAGTATTGATGACAGTTTTTACCTTCTAATCTTAAATCACTAATATACCAGAGAAATCTGCAGCATCTTGGGTTCACTAGGATTTTGGTCAACTACGTCTCCAAGTCCAGGCATGATAACTTATCTGGCATAGGATATAACAAATCATTAATCACTTCTAACACACTAATCTGATATATTAGAATTTTGCATGATGTCTGCATAATATTTAATGCATTTGCCTATGTAACAACAGGCAGGACATTGCAAAAACATTTCTTATGCGAAGGACTTTGAATGCTGTGTGGTAACAAGGTGCCATATAAATACAATTAATTATTGCATTATATTGGAAGGGTGAAAAATTCAATTTTAGATACAGGAAAAAGTGACATTATCAGCTGGCATTCCTCTCAGACTAAGGAATAACAATGAAGTCTAGAGCCCAGATCAACCTAAACCCATTGTTTCCCTCTCCCACACCCAAGCTGCACAAGAAGAAGTGGATTGATGACAAAATAAAGAGAGATTGCGGAAATATATAAAAATAAGTACGAGTAGCTGTGAATATGTTAGTGTTTATTTATTGTACTTTTTAAATTTTTTTACAGGGATCCCTCTGCAATGATTACTGGAACTCTGTATGTTGCCTCCCATGCTCTCTTTGCCAAATTAAAAGAGAAATAAATAATCAAGGCCGAATTAGATAGAGGTTTTCTGGATATATTGCAGATCATATGGTAAGTAGAGGAAACCAGTTAAAAATCTTCTGTGTCAGGTTGGCTCAATTGGCAGTACTGTCATCTTGAATCAAAAGCTTGAGGATTCAAGACCCACTTCAGGATATACATAGAAAATCAAGATCAACATGAGATTAATATCTCAGATAAGACAATAAACTAAGGTTCCATCTGCTCAATCAGTGAAATGTTAAAGATTCTATGGTACTATTCAGAAAATAGTGGGAAGATTCTCCTGGGGAACTTCCCTTTTTCCCTATCATCTCCAGCAAAACAGATTAACTGATCACTCATCTTATTATTCTTTGTGGGACTTAGTCGTGCACAAAAGTCTGCTCTGTTTAGACTGATACATGAAGGATGTGCAGTTAGGCAAAGTACCAGAGACTGCTAGTGCCTGTGGAAGCATAAGGTCAGCGCCAACAGAAGAGTTAGAAGGGAAGAGGAGTACTTTTCTATCAGTTTCAGAAGGTGAAATTGAGGTCGTAGATCAGCCTTGATTATATTGAATGGTGGAGAAGGCTTAAAGGGCTGAATGGCCGACTTCTGCCCCTATTTCTTATGTTCTGTAAATGTTCATACAAAATGCTTTACTTTGATTTTATTCTTACTTTCCACTAATGAGCTTTCTTTACTGGCAGGTATAATTCCTCTGATACAAAATGAAGATTGATGGAATGAGCAACGGAAGCAAACAAATCAAACATTGCAGCAACAACTGATTAAAATCTGACACACAATATTTCAGTAATTTCTTTTTCCTTTAAAATTTTTTAGTCATCGCCCTGAGATGTTTATCCCCAGAGTCACATACTATTTCATAGCCTGCATGGGAACTCTCCTCAGCTTGTACCAGCGATGCTCTGGATCTGCTCTCGAGATGTACAGAACAGTGCCACAGATTTTCTCTCTGATGGAAGAGTTCATTTCCCCAAAATGTAGATAAAATCAATGTTGTTGAAAGAAACAGACCAACTCAAAACCAGGCTGATCCAAGTTAGACAAAAATCAGATGTTAGTGAATGAACCCAGAATAGCCCAATTAAACTTGCTTCAAACTGAGAATTCATTTCTTCACGTCAGATCTCAAATCTGCAATTTTCTAGAATTATTTTGCAGTCATTTCCCATGAAGCCCCCAAATGTGAAACTAGTTTCATTCAATGAACATTCTTTGTTGTTTTTTTCATATTTAATAGCACATAGATCATGAAATTAAAACAAAAATAATGCTTTTCAAAGAAAAGTCACTCGTACAGCAACAATTCGAATGACCTGAATGATCACATTGACAGTATAAAAAAATGATGACTGCTACATTGCTGAATCTGCCCCAAAATGCAATTTCTCCCGACCAACCCACCCCACCTCCCACCCAGGACTGGAATTTCTATCCTTAAATGTCCTCTCGCAGCATACTGAGTTTCTGTTAAATTCTGCAATACAGAAGGAAAACGGCCTCCTTATGTCATCTTTAGAATACCCAATAAACCAAGAAAAGAGAAAAATGGTTATTATTGTGTACAACTGTTTTGAGAAATTGCAGATTACAGCAAATCCAGTGTAATTAATTTTGTATTCAAATAAAAACAATACAAATTTAACTTTGTATGTTTTACTATAAGAATCATTTAGAATGGTGGGTGCTATGAGACCAGAACATCATAGAAATGTTGGTACAAATGGAAGGCATTCAGCCCATCGTGCCTGTGCTGGTGCGAGCTCACATAAGAACTATCTATTCTAATCCCATTTCCTTGCTCTTTCCAGATACAGTCTGAAGTGTGCATATTTAATTAAGCCTGATTAGCTGTCAGATATTCTTTCAACGATGTGCTAAGTGTTATTCCCACTGAACACCTCTGGCAATGAAAATGAACTATTGCAATTGTGGACCATCATTCCTTCAAGTTTAATGCTAGTTGGATATTTTAAAAAATTAACATTTAAAATCGCAAATTTTTTAACTTTTCCTTTCTATCTTTTCACTCTCTCTTAATCCAATATTTCTTTCCCTTTCTTCATTTCTCTTTCTGTACCTGGAATCAAAAAGTTGATAAAAAGGAAAAAAAATAGAATGAGAGGAAACTAGCCAGCAATATAAAAACAGATTGCAAGAGCTTTTATAAGTACATAAAAAGGAAGAGAGTAGCTAAAGTAGATGTTGGTCCCTTAGAGGCAGAGATGGAGAAATCATCATGGGGAATTAAGAAATGGCAGAGGCATTGAACAAATATTTTGTGTCTGTCTTCACAGTAAAAGACACAAGTTCCATACCAGAAATAGGCAGTCACAAAGGTGCTAAAAAGAGTGAGAAAATTAAGGATATTGATATCAGCCGAGAAAAAGTATTGGCGAAACTTGAGGGACTAAAATCTGACAAGTCCCCAGGACCAGATGTCCTTCATCCTAGGGTTCTAAAAGAGATAGCTGCAGAGATAGTGGATGTGCTGGCTATGATTTTCCAGAATTCCTTAGATTCAGGAATGGTCCCATCAGATTGGAAGTTGGCAAACGTTACACCGCTTTTCAAGAAAGGAGGCAGAGAGAAAACAGGGAACAACAGGCCAGTTAGCCTAACATCAGTCATTGGGAAGATGCTGGAAGCTTTTATTAAAGAAGTCTTGACATTGCACTTGGGAAAGCATAGTATGATTAGAACAAGTCAGCGTCGTTTTACTAAAGGGAAATCCAGTTTGACAAAGTTATTAGAGTTTTTTGAGGCTGTAACAAAGGTAGATAAAGGGGAAGCAGTAGATGTAGTATACCTGGATTTTCAAAAGGCATTCGATAAGGTGCCGCAAAAAACTAATAGGCAAGATAAGGGCTCATGGTGTTGGGGGTAATATGGTTAGCGGATTGGTAAACAGAGAGGAAGTAAAGAGTGGGCATAAATACAGCATTTTCAAGTTGGCAGGCAGTGAACAGTGGGGTGCCACAAGGATCAGTACTGGGGCCTCAGCTATTTACAGTCTATATTCATGACTTGGATGAAGAGACAGAGAGTAATGTATCTAAGTTTGCTGATGATACAAAGCTCAGTGGAAAGGTAAGCTGCAGGGAGGACTTAGAGAGGCTGCAAAGTGAGACAGACAGGTTAAGTGAGCGAGCAACAAGAACAAAAGAACAAAGAACAGTACAGCACAGGAATAGGCCATTCGGCCCTCCAAGCCTGCGCCAATCTTGATGCCTGCCGAAAATAAAACCTTCTGCACTTCCGGGGACCGTATCCTTCTATTCCCATCCTATTCATGTATTTGTCAAGATGCCTCTTAAACGTCACTATCGTACCTGCTTCCACCACCTCCCCCAGCAGCAAGTTCCAGGCACTCACCACCCTCTGTGTAAAGAACTTGCCTCGCACATCCCCTCTAAACTTTGCCCCTCTCACCTTAAATCTATGTCCCCTAGTAACTGACTCTTCCACCCTGGCAAAAAGCTTCAGACTATCCACACTGTCCATGCCACTCATAACTTTATAAACCTCTATCATGTCCCCCCTCCATCTCCGTCATTCCAGTGAAAACGATCCGAATTTATCCAACCTCTCCTCATAGCTAATGCCCTCCAGACCAGGCAACATCCTGGTAAACCTCTTCTGTACCCTCTCCAAAGCCTCCACGTCCTTCTGGTAGTGTGGCGACCAGAATTGCACGCAATATTTTAAGTGTGGCCTAACTAAAGTTCTGCACAGCTGCAGCATGACTTGCCAATTCTTATACTCTATGCCCCGACCGATGAAGGCAAGCATGCCGTATGCCTTCTTGACTACCTTATCCAGCTGCGTTGCCAATTTCAGTGACCTGTGGACCTGGACGCCCAGATCTCTCTGCCTGTCAATACTCCTAAGGGTTCTGCCATTTACTGTATATTTCCCACCTGCATTAGACCTTCCAAAATGCATTACCTCACATTTGTCTGGATTAAACTCCATCTGCCATTTCTCCGCCCAAGTCTCCAACCGATCTATATCCTGCTCTATCCTCTGACAATCCTCAACACTATCCGCAACTCCACCAACCTTTGTGTCGCCCACAAACTTACTAATCAGACCAGCTACATTTTCCTCCAAATCATTTATATATACTACAAAGAGCACAGGTCCCAGCACTGATCCCTGCGGAACACCACTAGTCACATCCCTCCATTCAGAAAAGCACCCTTCCACTGCTACCCTCTGTCTTCTATGACCGAGTCAGTTCTGTATCCATCTTGCCAGCTCACCTCTGATCCCGTGTGACTTCACCTTTTGTACCAGTCTGCCATGAGGGACCTTGTCAAAGGCTTTACTGAAGTCCATATGGATAACATCCACTGCCCTTCCTTCATCAATCATCTTTGTCACTCCCTCAAAAAACTCAATCAAATTAGTGAGACATGACCTCCCCTTCACAAAACCATGCTGCCTCTCGCTAATAAGTCCATTTGATTCCAAATGGGAGTAAATCCTGTCCCGAAGAATCCTCGCTAATAATTTCCCTACCACTGATGTAAGGCTCACCGGCCTATAATTTCCTGGATTATCCTTGCTACCCTTCTTAAACAAAGGAACAACATTGGCTATTCTCCAGTCCACTGGGACCTCACCTGTAGCCAATGAGGATGCAAAGATTTCTGTCAAGGCCCCAGCAATTTTCTTCCCTTGCCTCCCTCAGTATTCTGGGGTAGCTCCCATCAGGCCCTGGGGACTTATCTACCTTAATGCTTTGCAAGACACCCAACACCTCCTCCTTTTTGATAATGAGATGTCTGAGACTATCTACACTCCCTTCCCTAGGCTCATCATGCACCAAGTCCTTCTCTTTGGTAAATACTGATGCAAAGTACTCATTTAGTACCTCGCCCATTTCCTCTGGCTCCACACGTAGATTCCCTTCTCTGTCCTTGAGTGGGCCAACCCTTTCCCTGGTTACCCTCATGCTCTTTATATACGTATAAAAAGCCTTGGGATTTTCCTTAATCCTGTTTGCCAATGACTTTTCATGACCCCTTTTAGCCCTCCTAACTCCTTGCTTAAGTTCCTTCCTACTGTCTTTATATTCCTCAAGGGATTCGTCAGTTCCTAGCCTTCCAGCCCTGACGAATGCTTCCTTTTTCTTTTTGACAAGGCTCACAATATCCCACGTTATTCAAGGTTCCCGAAACTTGCCAAACTTATCCTTCTTCCTCACAGGAACATGCTGGTCCTGGATTCCAATCAACTGACGTTTGAAAGACTCCCACATGTCAGATGTTGATTTACCCTCAAACAGCCACCCCCAATCTAAATTCTTCAGTTCCTGCCTAATATTGTTATAATTTGCCTTCCCCCAATTTAGCACCTTCACCCGAGGACCACACTTATCCTTATTCACAAGTACCTTAAAACTTAAGGAATTATGGTCACTGTTCCCGAAATGCCCCCCTACTGAAACTTCGACCACCTGGCCGGGCTCATTCCCCAATACCAGGTCCAGTACAGCCCCATCCCTAGTTGGACTATCTATATATTGTTTCAAGAAGCCCTCCTGGATGCTCCTTACAAATTCTGCCCCATCCAAGCCCTAGCAATAAGTGAGTCCCAGTCAATATAAGGGAAGTTAAAATCACCCAACACTACAACTCTGTTACCTTTACATCTTTCCAAAATCTGTCTACATATCTGCTCCGCTACCTCCCGCTGGCTGTTGGGAGGCCTGTAGTAAACCCCCAACATCGTGACTGCACCCTTCCTATTCCTGAGCTCCACCCATATTGCCTCGCTGCACGACCCCTCCGAGGTGTCCTCCCTCAGTACAGCTGTGATATTCTCCTTAACAAGCAATGCAACTCCCCCACCCCTTTTACATCCCCCTCTATCCCGCCTAAAGCTTCTAAATCCTGGAACATTTAGCTGCCAATCCTGTCCTTCCCTCAACCAAGTCTCTGTAATAGCAACAACATCATAGTTCCAAGTACGAATCCAAGCTCTAAGTTCATCTGCCTTACCTGTTATACTTCTCGCATTGAAACAAATGCACTTCAGACCACCAGTCCCGCTGTGCTCCGCAACATCTCCCTGCCTGCTCTTCCTCTCAGTCTTACTGGCCTTATTTACTCGTTCCCCCTCATTTATTTCACTTGCTGTCCTACTGCTCTGGTTCCCACTCCCCTACCACACTAATTTAAACTCTCCCGAGTGATGCTAGCAAACCTCGCAGCCAGGATATTTGTGCCCCTCCAGTTTAGATGCAACCCGTCCTTCTTTTACAGGTCCCATCTGTCCCTGAAGAGATCCCAATGGTCCAGATATCTGAAACGCTCCCTTCTACACCAGCTGTTCAGCCACGTGTTTCACTGCACTATCCTCCTGTTTCTAGCCTCACTGGCACATGGCACAGGGAGTAATCCAGAGATTACAACCCTAGAGGTCCTGTCTTTTAACTTTCTACCTAACTCCCTAAACTTCCCCTGCAGGACCTCGTCACTCTTCCTGCCTATGTCATTGGTACCAATGTGTACCACAACCTCTGGCTGTTCACCCTCCCCCTTCAGAAAGCCCCCTGTCCATTCAGAGACATCCTTGACCCTGGCACCAGGGAGGTAACATACCATCCTGGAGTCTCTTTCATGTCCACAGAAGCGCCAATCTGTGCCCTTGACTATAGAGTCCCCTATAACTATTGCTCTTCTGCGCTTTGTCCCTCCCTGCTGAAAAACAGTGCCAGCCGTGGTGCACTGTTCTGGCTGCTGCTGTTTTCCCCTGATAGGCCATTCCCCCCAACAGTATCCAAAACGGTATACTTGTTAGAGACGGGGATAGCCACAGGGGATTCCTGCACTGACTGCCTGCCCCTTCTAGCGGTCCCCCATCTATCTGCCTGCACCTTGAGTGTAACCACTTCTCTAAAACCCATGTCTATGTCACTTTCTGCCACCTGCATGCTCCTAAGTGCATCCAGTTGCCGCTCCAACCGATCCATACGGTCTGTGAGGAGCTGCAACTGGGTACACTTCCTGCAGATGTAGTCGTCCGGAACGCTGAAAGCGTCACAGACCTCCCACATCTCACAGGTGAAGCACTTCACCCCTCTAACTGACATTTCTAGCACTAATTAATAAATTAATTTAAAATAAATAAATACTTATTAAATCCTTACTAAATTGTTATAATTAACTATATGGTCCCTAGTGCTAGATTCCTACTATAAATATTAAATGCTAAGTAAATACTTTAATCTCCTCCCTCTGGTTTAGTTACTCTATTTGTTAGTTAATTAGGGTTTTAATCAATTTTTATCAATGTTTTATTTTCAAATTCAGTAAAATAAAATTCCCTACCAGCCAATCAGGTCACAGCTTTCCTGTGACATTCCTTTCAGGTTTTTTTTACCAGAGGTAAGTTTTTTTATACTTACCGGTCTGGAACTCCGCCCTCCGAGTCTTCTCCCAGTCAGCTGTGCTTTTTGGAAGCTCTCGGCTCCCCTCACTCTGAGGACAGGTAGGAAATAAAGGAGCTCCTCGCTCCCTCCTTACCGAACTTCCTCAGTTACCAAAGTTCCACGATAGCACTCTAATGCAACCCAAGTCAGCACTCCAGTGCAAACGGAGTATAGTATAGGGAAATGTGAAGTTGTTAACTTTGGTCACAAAAATAGAAAAGCAGAATATTTTTTAAAAGGTATGAAACTGGTAAGTGTTGATGTTCAGAGAGCCTTGAGGATACTCGTACAAGGAATGCACAAAGTTAACATGCAGGTGCAGCAGACTATTAGGAAGGCAAATGGCATGTTGGGCTTTATTGCAAGAGGATTGGAGTACAGGAATAAAGAAGTCTTCCTAAAATTGTACAGGGCCTTGGTGAGACCACACCTGGAATATTGTGTGCAGTTTTGGTCTCCACATTTAAGACAGGATATACTTGCACTGGAGGTGGTGCAGCAAAGATTTACTAAATTGGATCCTGGGATAAGGGGGTTGTCCTGTGATGAGAGGCTGAGTAAATTGGGCCTATATTCTCTGGAGTTTAGAAGAATGAGAGGTGATCTAATTGAGACATCATAGATGAGCACTTGAAATGCCATAGCATACAAGGCTATGGGCCAAGTAATGGAAAATGGGATTAGAATAGATAGGCTTGATGGTCGGCACGGACACAGTGGGTCAAAGGGCCTGTTTCTGTGCTGTATAACTCTATGACTCTATGACATACAAGATTCTGAAAGGGCTTGATAGAGGTTGTTTCCACTGGTCGGAGTATCTAGAACGTGGGGGCACAGTCTCAGGATAAGCGGCCAATCATTCAGGACCGAGATGAGGAGAAATTACTCCACTCAAAGGGTTGTGAATCTTTGGAATTCTCTACCCCAGAGGATTGTGGATGCTCCATCATCGAATACATTTAAGGCTGGGATAGATAGATTTTTGGTCTCACAGGGAATCAACGGATATGGGGAACAGGCAGGAAAGTGGAATTGAAGCCCAAGATCAGCCATGATTATATTGAATGGTGGAACAGGCTCAATGGGCCATATGGTCTATTTCTGCCCCTATTTCTTGTGTTGGCACTGAATTCACACACACTAATTTACACTTCTTTCTCAGCCCATGCGCTTTTAATTTCCCAATCCTTCAATTTGATTGGTTATGGAGATAGACAGCTGCTTTCCTGTTCACTCAGGTTCCAGATGCCCAGTTTCCTTCATTGTGATGTTATCAGTTTGCACTTTCAGCAACTTGCAGCACAAAATATTATTGCATTTAGCAGGCAAGGACATCTCTAACTAGCAGTAGATGCAGTTCATTGCCTTGCTACAACAAATCGTGGTCCATTATGTTTCCTTTTCATGTATTTAACATTCTTTTGAGTTGCAGTCACTTGTGAAGACACATTGCACAATTGTGCGGGAAAAAATTCTCTCCCCCCACCCATGCCCCTCTGCATCAATCAGTGATCAGCGAAAATAATCTTTGATCATTTATTCTCTCAAGCCCTTTCAGAAATTTGAACAGTTTTCAGATTTTTCCTTAATTTTCCCTTCTCTATTAAATACAGCCTTAGGTTTTTTTAACTCTTCTTGGAAAATCCACACTCTCAGTCCAAAAGTATGAGAATAAGATCAGGAGGATGTATGGGCAGCGTGCAACAGTTACACAGATTAATAAGAGTGATATGCACTTATGCATGTGGCACAAGAAATAAAACAACTGAATTCGAAGCACAAATTCAGCTGAAAGTGTATGATGTACTAGCCATTACAGAGACCTGGCTACAACCTGAACATAAGAACATAATTGAGAGCTAAATATTGAGAAAATTCAGAAAGGAAGAGGAATATGAAAATTGAATATAGAGTCATTTATGGCAAATTTGGCCCTTCGAGTCAATGCCACTCTCCATGGAGCTATTCAGTCAGACCCACTCCCCCACTCGATCCCTGTAGTCCTTCAAGTTTATTTCCTTCAAGTGGCCATCCAATTTCCTTTTGAAATCATTGATTGTCTCCACTTCCACCACCCTCGTGGGCAGCGAGTTCTAAGTCAATACCACCCATTGCATAAAAAAGTTTTTCCTCATATTCCCCCTGCATCTCTTGCCCAAAACCTTCAATCTGTGTCCCCTAGTCCTGGTACCATTAGTTAATGGGAACAGCCTTTCTTTGTCTAACTTATCTAAGCCTGTCATAATCTTGTACACCTCTATTAATTCTCCCCTCAATTTCCTTTGTTCTAAGGAGAACAACCCCAGCTTCTCTAACCTAAGTTTGTAAGTAAAATCTCCCATCCCTGGAACCATTCTGGTAAATCTCCTCTGCATCTTCTCAAGAACCCTCACATCCTTCCTAAAGTGTGGTGACCAGAACTGGACACAATACTCCAGTTGGGGCCCAACCAGAGCTTTATAAAGGTTCAGCATAACTTTCCTGCTTTTGTACTCAATGTTTCTATTTATGAAGCCAAGATTCCAATCTCTCAATATGTCCTGCCACTTTTAAAGATGAATGCACATGCACCCCCAGCTGCCTCTATCCCTGCACACTCTTTAGAACTGTGCCATTAAGTATATATTACTTCTCCCTATTCCTTCTGCCAAAATGCATCACCTTAAATTCTATCTGCCACCTCTTTGCCCATTCTGCTAGCCTATCTATGTCCTATTGCAGGTGGTTCAGATGATCCTCACTGTTAGATAGAGGATTTGGAGCGGCGTAGGCTTGGAGGGCCGAAGGGCCTGTTCCTGTGCTGTAATTTTCTTTGTTCTTTGTTCTCTTTGTTTGCCACACCTCCAAGTTTGGTGTCATTGGCAAATTTTGAGATTCTACTCTGTATTCCAAGATCTAAGTCATTTATATACAGCAAAAAAAGTAGTGGTCCCAGTACTGACCCTTGAGTAACACCACTGTCTACCTCCTTCAGTTTGAAAAACATTTACTACAACTCGCTGTTGTATTTGTCCTTAAGCCAATTTTTAAAAATCTAATTGGACACTGACCCTCCTATTCCATGAGCCTCAATTTTGTTAACCAGCCTTTTATGTGATACCTTATCAAATGCTTTCTTAAAATCCATATAAACAACATCCACTGCATTCCCTTCATTCTCCTTCACTGTAGCTTCATCAAAAAATTCAATGAGATTAGTCAAGCATGAACGTCCTTTTACAAATCCATGCTGACTATCCTTAATTAACTCGAACCTCTCCAAGTGTCTGTTGATTTCATAAGATCATAAGAACTAGGAGCAGGAGTAGACCGTCCGGCCCCTCGAGCCTGCTCCGCCATTCAATAAGATCATGGCTGATCTTTTCGTGGACTCAGATCCACTTACCCGCGCTCTCACCATATCCCTTAATTCCTTTATTGTTCAAAAAGATATCTACCTTAGCTTTAAAAACATTTACTGAAGTAGCGCCAACTACCTCACTGGGCAAGGAATTCCATAGATTAACAACCCTCTGGGTGAAGAAGTTCCTTCTCAATTCAGTCCTAAATCTGCTCCCTCTAATCTTGAGGCTATGCCCTCTTGTCCTAGCTTCACCTGCCAGTGGAAACATCCTCTCTACTTGTATCTTATCTATTCCCTTCATGATTTTATATGTTTCTATAAGATCCCCCCTCATTCTTCTGAACTCCAATGAATATAATCCCAATCTACTCAGTCTCTCCTCATAAACCAACCCCCTCAACTCCGGAATCAACCTAGTGAACCTCCTCTGCACCCCCTCCAGTGCCCGTACATCCTTTCTCAAGTAAGGAGAACAAAACTGCACACAGTACTCCAGGTGCAGCCTCACCAGTACCCTATACAGCTGCAACATAACCTCTCTGCTTTTAAACTCAATCCCTTTAGCAATGAAGGACAAAATTCCATTTGCCTTCCTAATTACTTGCTGTACCTGCAGACCAACCTTCTGCGATTCATGCACAAGGACACCCAGGTCCCTCTGCATAGCAGCATGCTGCAACTTTTTACCATTCAAGCAATAATCCTTTTTACTGTTACTCCTACCGAAATGAATGACTTCACATTTATTAACATTGTATTCCATCTGCCAGACCTTTGCCCACTCACTCAATGTATCTATGTTCCTCTGCAAAGTTTCACAGTCATCTGCACACTTTGCTCTGCCACTCATCTTAGTGTCATCTGCAAACTTTGACACCCTACACGTGGTCCCCAACTCCAAATCATCTATATAAATTGTAAATAATTGCGGTCCCAACACCGATCCCTGAGGCACACCACTAGTGACTGATTGCCAGCCAGAATAGCACTCATTTATCCCCACTCTCTGCTTCCTGTTAGTCAACCAATCCTCTATCCATGCTAATACTTTACCCCTAATGCCATGCATCCTTATCTTATGCAGCAGCCTCTTGTACGGCACCTTGTCGAAGGCCTTTTGGAAATCTAGGTACACCACATCCACTGGGTCCCCATTGTCCACCTTGCTCGTAACGTCAT
Source organism: Heterodontus francisci (assembly GCF_036365525.1). Lineage (NCBI taxonomy): Eukaryota > Metazoa > Chordata > Chondrichthyes > Heterodontiformes > Heterodontidae > Heterodontus > Heterodontus francisci. The sequence goes on along the minus strand of NC_090371.1, from coordinate 169,490,388 downwards.
CATAGCATTCCAAAAGATATGTCAAGCATGACCTGCCCTTCATGAACCCATGCTGCGTCTGCCCAACGGGACAATTTCTATCGAGATGCCCTGCTATTTCTTCCCTCATAATGGACTCAAGCATCTTCCCCACTACAGAGGTTAAGCTAACCGGTCTATAATTCCCCATCTTTTGTCTACCTCCCTTTTTAAACAGTGGCGTCACATCTGCTGTTTTCCAATCTGCTGGGCCTACCCCAGAGTCCAGCGAATTTTGGAAAATTACCGCCAGTGCACATGCTATTTCTCCCGCCATCTCTTTTAGTACCCTGGGATGCATTCCATCAGGGCCAGGAGACTTATCAATCCTTAGCTCCATTAGCTTGCCCAACACTACCTCTTCCGTAATAATGATTGTTTCCAGGTCCTCACCTACGTTCGTCTCTTTGTCAATTACTGGCATGTTATTAGTGTCCTCCACTGTGAAGACAGATACAAAATACCTGTTCAATGCCTCGGCCATTTCATCATATCCCATAACTAAATTCCCCTTCTCATCCTCTAAAGGACCAACGTTTACTTTAGCCACTCTTTTGCGTTTTATATATTTATAGAAACTTTTGCTATCTGTCTTTATATTCTGTGCTAGTTTTTTCTCATGTTCTATCTTACTTTTCTTTATAGCTCTTTTTGTGGCTTTCTGTTGACCTTTAAAGTTTTCCCAATCTTCTAGTTTCATGCTGTTTTTGGCCACTTTGTATGCCTTCTCTTTCAATTTGATAGCCTCCCTTATTTCCTTAGACACCCATGGCAGATTACCCCTTTTCTTCCAGTCCTTCCTTTTCACTGGAATATACTTTTGCTGAGCACTTTGAAAAATTGCTTTGAAAGTCCTCTACTGCTCGTCAACTGTCCCACCATAAAATCTTTGTTTCCATTTTTCCCCCTGATTTTTGTTTCCAAAACCTTACGCACCAGTGATGTTAAACTAACTGGCCTGTAGTTACTGGGACTACCCTTACATCCTTTCTTGAATAAGGGTGTCACATTTGCCACTCTCCAATCCTCTGGTACCTCTCCTGTATCCAGGGAAGATTGGAAGAATATGGCAAGCCCCTCTGCTATATCCATCCCCAATTCCTTTTGCAAACTGGGATACAAACCATCTAGACCAGGTGACTTATCTACTATAAGCATTGCCAACTTTTTAGTACCTCCCCCTCTCAATTTTTATTCTATCCATTGCCTCTACTCTCTTCATTTCCACTGATATTTTGTCAGATTCCTCTTCCTTAGTGAATACTGATAAAAAAAATTCTCATTAAGTATATTAGCCTCGTCCTATGCCTCTAAGCATATATTACCCTCTTTGTTCCTAATAGGCCCCACCCCACCTACACCACCCACTTACTATTTACATGCCAGAAGAAGATTTTTGGGTACCCTTTTACGTTGACTGCCATTCTATTCTCATATTCTCTCTTTGTCAGTCTTATTTTCCTCTTCACCTCCCCTCTCAACGTATATGGCCTCCTTCTCATATGAATGTACTTACTAGGAGCAGGAGGAGGCTATTTGGCCCCTCAAGCCTCCTCCACCATTCTATCAGGTCTTGGCTGATCTGTTTGTGGACTCAACTCCACATTCTTGCCTACCCCCGATCTGATACCCTTTGACTCCCTTTGTCAAGAATCTGTCTACCTCTGCCTCAAAAACATTCAATGACCCTGCCTCCACCACTCTCTGGGGAAGAGAGTTCCACAGACTCACGAGCCTTTGAGAGAAAAAAATTTCTCTTCATCTCTGTCCTAAATGGCGACCCTTATTTTTAAACTGTGCCCCTTAGTTTTAGTCTGCCCCACAAGGGGAAACATCCTTTCAACATCCACTCTGTCAAGTCCCCACGGATCTGATATGTTTCAATAAGATCACCTCTCATCCTTCTAAACTCCAATGAATACAGGCCCAACCTTTCCTCATAAGATAACCCTCTCATCCCATGAATCAGTCGAGTGAACCTTTTCTGAACTGCTTCCAATGCAATTATATCCTTTCTTAGGTAAGGAGATCATTAATGTACACAATGCTCTAGATGTGGTCTCATCAATGCTCTGTACACCTGTTGCAAAACATCTCTACTTTTATATTCCATACCCCTTGAAATAAACAACAACATTGCATTTGCCTTCTTAATCACTTGCTGTGCCTGCATACTAACTTTTGTGTTTCATGTACTAGGACACCCAGATCCTTCTGCATCTCAGAGCTCTGCAATCTATTTAAATAATATGTTGCATTTCTATTTTTCCAGCCAAAGTGGACAAGTTCACACTTTCCCACATTATACTCCATCTGCCAAATCTTTGCCCACTCATTTAACTTATCGATATCCCTTTGCAGACTCCTTGGGCTGGATTTTAAGCAGCCCTCGATGTTGAGATCCGTGGCAGGAGGGTGGTCTGAAGTTGGTTCTGGATGAAGCCCGCCATGGCCCTGACATCAGCAGGGCCCGGCCTGATCCTCCCGGCAGTAGCGAGGAATCGTGGTGCACCACCTCAACCCCGATCCTGCCATTGGGCAATGAGACCACAATCAACATATGCAAATTAATTAAATTAATACATTAACATATACTTACCTGCAATCTCGAGGGGCGACCGCGATCTTCAGCACGGCAGCTGGCACTCCTGCGCCTTCAGATCCCTGTCCGGGGAAACAAGGCGCGACACTGGTGGGGATGGGGGAGAGGAAGTATGATTATCAGTGCGGGAGGCGGGGGTGGAGGTGAAGGGGTCAAATAAATGTCACTGGTCTTGGGGATGGTGGGAAGGGTTGTATTTTAAAATTTGTGCAGGTTTGGGGGTGGGGGGGGTGCGAAGGTCAGATGTTAAAGGTAAATGTTTTTGTGGGGGGGAAGGGCAAATAGTCAATGTAATTATTATGGGGGGTGGGTGGGAAAGGGATGTTGGAAAATTGTTTATTTAATTTTGGGTGGACATGTCTTTGAATATTTAAATATCCCGGTAGGGATGACTGCCCTTTATAATTGCATCAGCTCCTGCACACAGACAGCTGATGCCATTGTCGCGGACGGAATGCCCGAGATCAGCAGCGAGCTCATAGAATCCAGCCCCTTATGCCCTCTTCACAACTTACTCTCCTACCTATTTTTGTGTCATCAGTAAATTTAGCAACTGTCCATTCTTCTCTTCATCCAAGTCATTGATATAGGTTGTAAATCGTTGAGACCCCAGCACTGATCCCTGTGGCACTCCACTAGTTAAAGCTTGCCAACCTGAAAATGACCCATTTATGCCTACTTTCTGTTTCCTGTTAGATAACCAATCCTCTATTCATGATAATATGTTGCTCCCGACACCATGGGCTCTTATTTTGTTGCGTAACATTCCAGTAATAGCTGTAAATCAGGACGTAGAAAGAAGAGAGGAGCTTGGTGAAATTACAATCACCAGGGAAGCGGTACTGAGCAAATTGATGGAGCTGCGGGCTGACAAGTCCCCGGGTCCTGATGGGCTTCATCCTAGGGTCGTAAAAGAGGTGTCTAATGAAGTAGCAGATGTGTTGGTGTTAATTTTTCAAAATTCACTAGATTCTGGAAAGGTTCCCTCAGACTGGAAAGTAATGAATATAACCCCTCTATTCAAGAAGCCGGGAGCCGGGGGGTGGGGGGGGTTGGGGGGAGGCAGAAAATAGAGAACTATAGGCCAGTTAGCTTGACATCTGTCATGGGGAAGCTGTTAGAATCGATCATTAAGGAGGTTATAGCTGGGCACTTAGAAAAACTCAAGGTAATCAAGAATAGTCAGCATAGTTTTGTGAAAGGGAGATCATGTTTAACCAATTTGTTGGAGTTCTTTGAAGGAGTAACATGCGCCGTGGATAAAGGGGAGCCCGTTGACGTACTGTACTTGGATTTCCAGAAGGTATCTGACAAGGTGCCACATTAAAGGTTATTGTGCAAAGTAGGAGATCATGGTATGGGGGGGATAGAAGATTGGCTGGCTGGCAGAAAACAGAGAGTATGCATAAATGGGTCCCTTTCTGATTGGCAGGATGTGATGAGTGGAATCTTGCAGGGATCTGTGCTGGGGCCTCAACTTTTTATAATTTATATCAATGACTTAGATGAGGAGAGCGATGGCATGGTAGCTAAATTTGCAGATGGCACAAAGATAGGTAGGAAAGTATGTTGTATGATGAGGAGGTTGATGAGTATAATGTGGGAAAATGTGAAGTTGTTCACTTTGTCATGCAGAATAAAAAAGCAGAGTATTACTTCAACAGAGAACGACTTCAGAATTCCGAGATGCAAACGGATCTAAGTGTTCTAGTGCATGAGTCACAAAAAGTTAGTATGCAGGTACAGCAAGTAATAAAGAAAGCTAATGGAATGCTTTTCCTTTATTATGAGAGGAATTGAAAATAAAACTAAGGAGGTTATGCTTCAATTATAGAGGGTATTGGTGAGACCACATCTCGAATACTGTGTGCAGTTTTGTTCTCCTTATGTAAGGAAGGATGTAAATGCATTGGAGGCAGTTCAGAGGAGGTTTACTAGATTGATACCTGGAATGAGTGGGTTGTCTTATGAGGAACGATTGGACAGACTGGGCTTGTTTTCACTGGAGTTTAGAAGAGTGAGGGTAGACTTGATTGAAGTATATAAGATCCACAAGGTGGATGTGGAAAGGATGTTTCCTTTTGTGGGTGAGTCCAGAACTAGGGGGCACTATTTTACAATTAGGGGCCGCCCTTTTATGACAGGGATGAGGAGAAATTTTTTCTCTCAGAGAGTTGTGTAACTTTGGAACTCAGTCTCAGAAGGTAGCGAAGGCGGGGTCATTCAATATTTTTAAGGCCGAGGTAGATAGATTCTTGTTAATCAAAGGTTATTGGGGGTAGATGGGAGTGTGGAATTCGAAACACAAACAGATCAATCATGATTTTTTGGAATGGCGGTGCAGGCTCGATGGGCTGAATGGCCTACTTCTGCTCCTAATTTGTATGTTCGTAACCTTTGATGTGGCACCTTGTCAAATGCCTTCTGGAAATCCAAATATACCACATCCACAGGTTCCCCTTTATCCACGTTGCTTGGTACTTAGAAAAAATCATAGAAACCATAGAAAAATTATGGCACAGAAGGAGGCCATTCAGCCCATCATATCTGCCCCAGCTGAAAAAAACTAGTCGCCCAATCTAATCCCACCTTCCAACACCTGGTCTGTAGTCTTGCAGGTTACAGCACTTCAGGTGCATGTCCAGGTACCTTTTAAAAGAGTTGAGGGTTTCTGCCTCCACTGTTCCTGACACTCACCACCCTCTGGGTGAAAGGTATTTCCTCATATCCTCTCTAATCCTTCTACCAATTACCTTAAATCTGTGTCCCCTGGTAACTGACCTCTCCGCTAGGGGAAACAGGTCCTTCCTGTCTACTCTATCTAGGTCCCTCATAATTTTGTGCACCTCAATTAAGTCACCCCAAAGAACTCTAATAAATTAGTCAAACATGTTTTCCCTTTCACAAAACTCTGTCTGATTGCACTGAGATTTTCTAAATGAATTGCTATAACCTCCTTAATAACAGATTCTGGCATTTTCCCCATGACAGATGTTAAGCTAACTGGCCTGTGGTTTCCTGCTTTCTGTCTTCTTCCTTTCTTGAATAGCAGAGGTACATTCACTATTTTCCAATCTGATGGGACCTTTCCAGAATCTAAGGAATTTTGGAAAATTAAAACCAATGCTTCCACCATCTCAGCAGCCACTTCTTTTAAGACCCTAGAATGAAATCTTTCAGGACCTGGGGACTTGTCAGCTTTTAGTTCTAATGATTTTCTCCGTACTCTTTCCCTGGTGATGGTAATTGTTTTAACTTTCTCCCTCCCTTTCAACTCTTGCTTCACAATTATTTATTAAACAGTATTTATTGCTGTTTGTAGTATATATAAATGATTTGGAGGAAAATGTAGCTGGTCTGATTAGTAAGTTTGCGGACGACACAAAGGTTGGTGGAGTTGCGGATAGTGATGAGGATTGTCAGAGGATACAGCAGGATATAGATCGGTTGGAGACTTGGGCGGAGAAATGGCAGATGGAGTTTAATTCGGACAAATGTGAGGTAATGCATTTTGGAAGGTCTAATGCAGGTGGGAGGTATACAGTAAATGGCAGAACCCTTAGGAGTATTGACAGGCAGAGAGATCTGGGCGTACAGGTCCACAGGTCACTGAAAGTGGCAACGCAGCTGGATAAGGTAGTCAAGAAGGCATACGGCATGCTTGCCTTCATCGGTCGGGGCATAGAGTATAAAAATTGGCAAGTCATGTTGCAGCTGTACAGAACCTTAGTTAGCCACACTTAGAATATTGTGTGCAAATCTGGTCGCCACACTACCAGAAGGATGTGGAGGCTTTGGAGAGGGTACAGAAGACCTTTACCAGGATGTTGCCTGGTCTGGAGGGCATTAGCTATGAGGAGAGGTTGGATAAACTCGGATTGTTTTCACTCGAACGACAGAGGTGGAGGGGCGACATGATAGAGGTTTACAAAGTTATGAGCAGCATGGACAGAGTGGATAGTCAGAAGCTTTTTGCCAGGGTGGAAGAGTCAGTTACTAGGGGACATAGGTTTAAGGTGAGAGGGGCAAAGTTTAGAGGGGATGTGCGAGGCAAGTTTTTTTACACAGAGGGTGGTGAGTGCCTGGAACTTGCTGCCAGGGGAGGTGGTGGAAGCAGATACGATAGCGACGTTTAAGAGACATCTTGACAAATATATGAATAGGAAGGGAATAGAGGGATATGGGCCCCGGAAGTGCAGAAGGTGTTAGTTTAGGGAGGCATCGAGATCGGCGCAGGCTTGGAGGGCCGAATGGCCTGTTCCTGTGCTGTACTGTTCTTTGTTCTTTGTTCTCTACAGTGAAGACAGATGCAAAAAACCTGTTCCATTCCTTCACCATTTCCTTATTTTCCATTATTAACTCCCCAGACTCACTCACAAGGTGACCTACAATCAGTTCACTTGCTCTTTTCCTTTTTAAATACCTGTAGAAACTCTTACTATCCATTTTTATATTTCTAGCTAGCTTTCTCTCATACTCTAATTTCTCTCATTATTCTTTTGTCATTCTTTGCTTTTTCTATATCCCATCCAATCTTCTGACCTGCCAATACTCTTACGCTTTTTCTTTCAATTTGATACTATTTTTAACTTCCTTAGTTAGCCATGGATGGTGCATCCTTCCCCTAGAGTCTTTCTTTCTCACTGGAATGCATCTTTGCTGGGTGCTATAAAATATCTCTTTAAATGTCTGCCACTGCATCTCTACTGACCTATCCCTTAACCTAATTTCCTAGTTTACTTTAGCCAGCTCTGTCTTCAAACCCTCATAATTACCCTTATGTAAGTCTAAAATACTGGTCTTAGATCCACTTTTCTCAACCTCAAACTGAATGTGAAATTCGATCATGTTGTGATCACTGCTACCTAGGGGCACCTTTACTATGAGTTCATTATCTAATCCTACACATTACCCAATCTAGAGTAGCCTGCTCTCTGGTTGGCTCTAGAATGTGCTGCTCTAAGAAACTGTCCTGGAAACGCACCATGAACTCATCTTCCAGGCTACCTTTGCCAATCTGATTCCTCTAATCTATCTGTAGATTCAAATCACCCATATTTATCCCAGTTGGGGGAGGAGGTGGTGTAATGGTAATATCACAGCACTAGAGATCCAGGGCCCAGGCTAATGCTCTAGGGACATGGATTCAAATCCCACCATAGCAGTTGGTGAAATTTGAACTCAATTAATAAATCTGGAATTAAAAAAAAAGTTAGTCTAATGATGACCATGAAACCATTGTCCATTGTTGTAAAAATGTCCTTTAGGGAATGAAGTCTGCTTTCATTACCTGGTCTGGCCTACATGTGACTCCAAACCCACAGCAATGTAGTTGACTCTTAAAATGTTCTCTGAAATGGCCTAGCAAGCCACTCAGTTCAAGGGCAATTAGGGATGGGTTAATAAATGCTGGCCTAGCCAGCAACACCCACATCCTACAAATGAATACAAAAAAAACACCTTTCACACACGCCCCAATATTTCTTCCTGTATACCCCGTCCTACAGTGCGGTTACTGTTAGGGGGCCTACAAACTACTCCCACAAGTGATTTCGTACCTTTGCTATTTTTTATCTCGACCAAAACTGACTCTACATCTTGATTTTTAGAATAAAGGTTCTATTGAATGAATGTCATCCTTAATTAACAGAGCTACCCCTGCACCTTTTCCTAGATTCCTGTCCTTCCAAAATGTCATCTACCCTTGAATATTCAAGTCCCAGCCTTTGTCATCTTGCAGCCATGTCTCTGCAATAGCTATCAGATCATGCATATTTATTTCTATTTGAACTATCAATTCATTTGTTTTGTTCTGAATGTTATGTGCATTCAAATAAAGAGCCTTTAGTTCTGTCTTTTTTACGATTTACACAACCTCTGGCCTTAGCTGCTTGCACACTCTTAATTCTGTACATCTGTCCCTTCCTGCCATGCTCTGATTATTATTTCCCTTATTGCTACCTTGCTCTCTTGTCTTGTCCTCTCTATTTAATTTATTATATTTTCCCTCACTTGATCCCTTGATCCCACCCAAGTTATACGACTCACCAGGACACTGATCTCAGCACTGTTTAGGTGAAGACCATCCCAACGGTACAGCTCCCACTTTCCCCAGTACTGGTGCCAGTGCCCCATGAATTGAAACCCATTCCTCCCACACTAATCTTCAGCCACACATTTAATTCACTAATCTTATTTACCCTCCAATTTGCTCATGGCTCAGGTAGTAATCCAGAGGTTATTACCTTTGAGGTTCTGTTTTTTAATTTAGCCCCTAACTGCTCATACTCCCTGTGTAGAACCTCGTTCCTAGTCCTATCTATGTCATTGGTACCCACATAGACCACGACAACTGGATTCTCCCCCACTCACTACAAGTTCCTCTGCAGCCCCAAGCAGATGGCCCGAACCCTGGCACCAGGCAGGCAACACAGCCTCTGGACTCTCGCTCTTGGCTGCAGAGAATGGTATCTATCCCCCTGACTATACTATCCTCTACTACCACTACATTCCTATTTACTCTCCCCTCATGAATTGCTTCCTGTACCATGGTGCCATAGTCAGTTTGCTCATCCACCCTGTAACCCCCGCTCTCATCCATTCAAGCTGAAAGAATGTCTGAGGCTCCTCCACTTCTGCCTTCTCAATTCCCCTTATCTGCCTTACTCGCAGTCACATCCTCCTGTCCCTGACCACTGACCAAATCAGAAGACCCTGTCCTATGGGGTGTTACTGCCTTCCGGAACAAAGTGTCCAGGTAACTTTCCCCCTCCCTGATGCATCTCAGTGTCTGTAGCTCAGCCTCCAGCTCATCAACTCTGAGCCGAAGCTCCTCCAGGTATAGACACTTACTAAAGACGTGGTTGCTGTGAATCACACTGGTGTCCACAAGCTCCCAAATAGTGCAGCTGTAACACATCACCTGCCCTGTCATCCTTACTGTGTTTTAAATAAATAATTAATTAATTGCTCAAATACTTTTTAATTAATGCCTCTCCTCATCTGCACTTACTACACTAATTTAAACCTTGGTAATACAATAAACCTCACCACTTAAAATAAAACAGAACAGTAGACTCACCAGCTTTTTACTTCCTTTCTGCTTGCCTGTCTTAATTATAAAGTAGCTACATAAATTTTAGTTTTATGTTTTTCTAATTTTCAGCTATTAACACTATTTACACATGCACTTGAACAGTAGTGTACAAACTAGCTATTTACAGATAATCCCTAACAGCAGTTACTCACCAACCAATCACCTTACAGCTTTCCTGTGATGTCACAGTTTGAATTTTTTCAAATTCAGTCAGCACACTTCAACTCCTGAAGCTGTTTAGTCCTGTGCTCTCACTCAGGTCCAGCTCCTCTACGCTCACTTGAAGAATTCATCTGACATGCATCATACACCCCCTTTTTTGTTTCATCATAATCTCTATCTCCCTCATTATCCAAAGAGCCCTGTTTTTAGTTACCTTACCTTTTACCCTTGTTGGACTGTTCCTACCCTGTACCTGAAGCATCTCTTCCTTAAAGATACCTGTTGTTCCCATACATCTCTTCCTATCTGTCTTTGATTCCATTTTACCCTGGCTTGATCCCTTCTCTTCGCGTTGAAATTACACTTCTTCCAATCTGGATGTTCTAACTTATTTTGTTCCTTGTTTTTCTGTATTACGAGTCTAAACCTTATGATACAATGATCACTCTTACCCAAGTGCTCCCCACAGACACTTGGTCCACTTGGCCTACCTCATCTCGTGGCACCAGATCCAGCAAATGCCTCCTTTCTAGTTGAACTGAGAACAGACTGATCAAGAAAGTTCTCCTGAACACATTTCAGAAATTCCTCCCCCACCTCTTACCTTTTACTCTAAAATTATCCCAATCGATATTTGGGTAATTAAAGTCCCCAAATATCACCACTCTATAGTTGAAGAGACCAGCAGGGAACTTAAAAGAGTGGCAGCACAGAGAGATAGAGAGAGGGGGAGAGAGAGACCAGTGGGAGCTTAAAAGAACGGCGTAGAGAGACAACCAGCGAGACCAGCAGGAGGGTAATAGTTCAAACTAGGAGTTGGTAAATTTAAAATATTCTGTCAGGGTAGTGTAACAGTAAGTGTTGTAATAAGAGTGTAAACACAGAGCAGGACTAGAGGTATTAATTAAAATCGAAAGTATAAACAGGATACTAATCAGATTGTTTAAAAAGGGAATAGAGGGAGTTTTTTAGATCATGGACGGGCAGCTGCAACCTGTTGTTTGCAATTCCTGTGCCACGTGGGAACTTCAGGACACTTCACTTGTCTTGGGGGAACCACACGTAGAGGTTGTGTCCCCAGCTGCTTCAGCTAGTGCTCAGGATTTCTGATCTTGAGGGACAGCTGGAATCACTGCGGAGCATCAGGGAGCAGGAGAGTTTCCTGGATCGTACATTCTAGGAGGTGGTCACCCCACAGGCAGTAGGTGGGTGGCCATCCGGAAGTGTAGGAAGAAACAGGAATTACAGGAGTCTTTGGGGTGTGTGCTACCCACAAACCGGTACTCAGCTTTGGAGACGGCTGGGAGTGAGGACACCTTAGAGAAGTGCAGTCCAGACCATGGCACCAATGGGCAAGGGACTGTACAGCAAAGTGCAAAAGTGCAGCTGTTATAGGTGATTCCATAGTTGGGTAACTGATAGGAATTTCTGTAACCATTGTGAGTTCTGCATTGCCTCTCTGGTGCCAGGGTAAAGGACATCATGGAGAGGTGCAGGATATTCTGCAGGGGTAAGAAGTTGTGGCACACATTGGTACCAATGACATAGCAAGGGCAGATATTGAGGTCCTATGGTCAGATTTTCAGGAACTATGGAGTAAGTTAAAGAGTAGGATCTCCAAGGTAGTAATCTCTGGATTACTCCCAGTGCAATGTGCTAATGAGAGTAGAAATAGGAAGATAGGGAGGTTCAATGCGTGGCTTGAAGCATGGTGCAGGAGGGAGGACTTTGGAATCTTGGAGCATTGGGACCAGTTCTGCGGCAGAAGGCACCGATTCAAATGAGATGGGTTGTAACTCAACAGGACTGGGACCAATGTCCTCGTGGGGAGATTCACTAGTGTGGTTGGGGAGGGTTTAAATTAAATTAGCGGGTGGGTGGGCACCAGCATATAGAATTAGAAAAGAGGTGCATAATGTGATAGTGTTAGACAGTACTAGAGAAGGGAGTAGTTCCGTATTAGATGGGAGTGGACGGAGAAGGACTATGAAGAATGCAAAGACAGGATTTCAATACATGTGTGTAAACGCGCAAAGTGTGGTGAATAAGGTTGGTGAGCTACAAGCACAAATAGCAGTATGGGAATATGATGTGTTGGCAATAATGGAAATTTGGCTTAAAAATGGTGAGGACTGGGTGTTTAATATACAAGGATAGAAAGTGTCCAGAAAAGACAGGGAAGCAAAGAGGGAAGTGGGGTGGCAGTACTGATTTGGGAAGACATTGTAGTGTTGAAAATGGAGGATGTCCTTGAGGGGGCAAAGACAGAATCCACTTATTTAGAGTTGGGAAGTAAAAAGGGGGTGATCATGATACTAGGGGTATTCTACAGGCCTCCATATAGTGAGAGAGAAAGAGAGGAACAAATCTGCAGAGAAATCACAGAGATGTGCAAGAATATATGAAAGACACTGTTACAGCAGCTGAAAGAAGGAATTTCAATAAGGGTGATTGGGCAGTGGAAATACTATGGGTAGAATTATGGAACAGAAAAAGATGCAAGACTCTGGTATACCCTGTCTACAGACCACCTGATAGTAGTGATGTAGTGGTGGGGGAGGGATGTATAAATACAGAGATCAGGATGCAGGTACCAAAAACAATGTTGTAATGGAAGATTTTAATTTTTATGTAGAGTAGGAGAAGCAGAACAGCTCAGGTAGTAAAAATAATGAATTTCTTGAATGCATTCAAGAGAATTTTCTACAACAATGGCCTGGAGTTTTGGCTTTGGGCACAATCAGAGATCCAGGTGCAAATTGCAACCAAAATTGTGCTAGTTTTGCAAAGTTTCTCAAGTTTCTACTCAAACTCATTTGCATATCAGCAAGCATAAAATCTGCCATGAACCAGCACAATTGGGTATTGTTTTAAAACTTTATTTTAATATTTTGCTTTAAAATAATTCCTTAATACATTTAAGAGTGATAACAGCTGAAAAGGGGTTTATCACAAAGAATAAGTATTTTTAATCAGTGTCTAGTGCACCATTTTAAATCACTTAAAATGACCAAAAAAACTATAGAGATCCTTTTCCTAGTTATAGGAACATAGGAGCAGGAGTAGGCCATTCAACCCATCAAGTCTGTTCCGTCATTCAATATGATCATGGCTGATCATCCACTTCAATGCCTTTTTCCCACACTATCCTCACATCCCCTTATGTCATTGGGTATTTAGAAATGTTATTTATATTTGTAAATTTAAAAAAACTCAAAAGCTTTTACAACATGCCTATTTAGTGTCCTTGTGCATTTATAAAAAAAGTGTAATGTTTAGAGCCTCTTCAAAAACTCGCAAATGGGCGCAATTAGCAGCAACCTGCCATGGTGATTAATTTGATCTGTGGGCATGTTCAGTTTTTTGGGCAGGGTCAGCTTCTAGCGCAATGTTATTAAACTAGCACAAAAGATCACGGAAATTCAATTTGCACTGGAAGTAATCTGCGCTTGAAATTCTTCAATCTTTTGCGCTTGTTTGGTCAATTTTGGTCGAATTGATCTGAAAAAAAATGCGATCGAGAGAAAACTCCACGCCAATGTATTTTAGAACCAATAGGGAAACAAGCCATCATAGATTTAGTGATGAACAATGAACCAGAGTTAGCGAACAATCTAATGGTAAGGGAGCATCTTACAAATAGTGACTGTAATATCATTGTGTTTTATATTAGGTTTGAGAGGGAGGAGGGAGAGTCACAAACCAAGGTTTTAAATTTAAATAAAGTAAACTAAGAATGGATGAAAAATGAATTCACCACAGTAAACTGGGCTGAACTGTTAATGAGAAATATTCAAAGTATTTGGTACAACACAAAACCAGCACACATCCCTGAAAGGTAAAGGCTCCACTTATGTAGCTGAGCAACCATGGTCAACAAATGCGATAAAGACAGCATCAAGTTAGAAGAAAAGGCTTACACAATGCTTGGAAAAATGGAAACCCAGCAGACTAGAAGAGCTATAAAAAGCAACAAAGGAATATAAATAAGTAATGAGATGCAAAAAGAAATATGAAAACAAAATTGCATGGGATATTAAAGCTAACAAAAATTAAAAATTTATTAAGAGGGAGTGTTAAAAGAGCAATGTGGGTGCATTAAAGATATATGCAAATTAGCCTACGATAGCTAATAAAGAAATAGCAGACTCGTTAAATTAAAATTTGTATCCATTTTCACAATGGAAGCAGAGGGCAAAATACCAGCAGTGAAGGGAATCTAAAAATGCCAAGAGGAGGAACTTAGTAGATTTAATGCAAATTTTTAAAGAATGATAATGGAGAAACTAATGGGACTCAATATAGACAAATCTCAGACAAATCTCCAGCACATGATGGTTTCCACCCCATGGTATTAAAAGAAATTGTAATATTACTTGTTCCTTTAGTATGTGAATTATTGTAAGACTCACAGGACTACAAGTAATATCCAAAGAAAACATCGATATTTATTATAACTTAACTAGAACATATATATCCATACAGAAGCTCACAAATACACATCTCACTATGTCAGGCTACACCCACAACTCCAAGGTCATATGTGACATGACATCACTTCCTCCCGTGACATTCACTTACAGCTTCTGCCACATTATCCCCCTTTTCTCTAAAGATAAAATCATATGTAAACTCTAGAATGATGTTGCAGTTTGGAATAACTATACATGATTAAACCAAAGCACTATTTACAAGTAAGTAAATGTAATACTCTCTAAAACATAGAGAAGGTTTGCTTACTTATTGTAACCTCTTCTCAGAGCTGAGCTCGTTTTGACGACTCTTCTGAGACTCAGGTGACTCGGAACACTGGTTAGCATGTTCTTCCTCTGTGCTCGTAGCCTCTGTTCGTTCATCTTCAGGCTTTGTCTTTGAACATGTCCATGATGCCACAGGGTTGTCACATGCAGTGTTGTCATAGAGCTCAAATGGTTCCATTTGAGAATCGCACCACTGTGTGTCTGGACCTCGTACGATCTGGCTGGTCGCATATCCTAGCAACCTGTGAAGGATACCAAGTTCCCGATGCATGATTGAGGATTTTGACCTTCTGTCCTACTCGCAATCGAGCTAATTCTGGTCCTGCTTGCCTGTCATACAATGTCTTTTTCTTCCTTTGTTTAGAAAGATGTATATCCTTTACTGTGAAAAACTGAGAGAGATAATGACTGGGCAGGGTAGTTCTTACCTGCCTTCCAAACATCAACGCTGCAGGTGACGTTAAGTCCATGTCCAATAGAGTAGCCGGGAGGTGCAGCATTGCAACCTTGACATATTCTTCTGTCTGCCTACACTTTAAAATTAGTGATTTGATGGTGCGCACATTGTGTTCAGCCATGCCGTTGGACTTTGGATAATGCGGCGACGATGTCACCTAATGGATTCCCCATCTGGCACACATCTCTTAGAATGGTCTTCCTGCATATTGCGGCCTATTATCAGCGATGATTTCTTTCAGCACGCCAGATAGGCTGAACAGAGCAATGACCGTAACAGCAACCACTGCACTTGACATATCTTGCAGCTGCCCGATGATCAGAAACTTGGGTGAAGGTGATCCGTAACAAGGAGGAAATCATCACCTTGAATGTGAAATAAATCCGTTCCAATATTCACCCATGGATTTGAAGGTGTTTCATGTGGGATCAAGGGTTCCTTCTGTTGATTTAGCTGACAACTTTGACATACCTCACAGGATTTCACCACCATCTCAACATCACTGATGATTCCTGGCCAGTAGACCGTCTCTGCCAAGCCATCTGGTACGTTCTATTCCTCAATGCCCTTGATGCAGTCGGGTTAGAATATCAGAATGCAGAGCCTCAGGTATCAGGACTTGCTTCCCTTTGAAAATCACCCTGGTGCTAGACCGAGCTTATCTCGATACGACCAGAAACAGCATGGATACTCGGTTATTTCCTGGCTGGTACCAGGCCATCCTTCCACAATCACCTTCCATAACAATGATAGGCTAGGGTCTTGTGCTGTTTCATCTTTTAGTTCCTCACATTTGTGGGGTCCAAAACTCATGAGGTCGATCTTGAGGACATCTTCAATCTCAGTATCCATACCATGGACATACAAATCTGGTGAGATATCTGCATCTTTATTTGGGTTCAGTAACCTGCTCTGAGTATCGGATGTGCCCATTTTGCTGCCCGGTTTATATCGTGCATCACAATCGTAGCCCTCAACCTTCTCCAAAAGTCTATGCAACTACGGAGGAGCACTCATGAGCGGTTTGAACCATATGGTTTCAATTGTCTTGTGGTCAGTCTCTATAGTTAAATATTTTCGGAACAAGTAGCTGTGAAACCTAGCGATACCAAAAACCAAAGCTAAGGTTTCACACTCGATGTTAGAGGAATTGGATTGGATTTGTCACTAACTCTTCGAGGTGAAGGTGATTGGCTTCCCTTCCTGCATGATGCAAGCACCTAATCCCTTCTGGGATGTGTCAACCTCGAGCAATGTCTCTGGATCAGGTCGTAATGCTGTAGCATGCTGTCTTGACTTGACAGAGCTAACTTTAAGGACTCGAACACCTGCTGGTGGTGTTGCTACCACCAGTAAGGGGTATCTTTACACAGCAGTTCCCTAGGCAGTGCTGCACGCGCAGCGGAATTGGGGATTTACGGGGCCAAAAAGTTGAACAGCCCTAGACACCGTCGTAGGTCTTCCCGGTCCTGAAGAGTTGGCATGGCTCTGACATCTTCAATCTTAGCTGGATTTGGGCATATCCCTGTGGTGGAATATATCAACCCAAAGAAGTTGATTCGCCCAATGTCACTTCTTGCTATTGAACACAAGGCCCTCAAGATGAGCAGCCAGCATTAGCAAATGCAAGTTTTGGTCATACTCTGCCTTGGTCCACCCCATCACTGCAATATCATCGGCCATACAGGTACAGCCCAGGACATTTTCTGTTATTGTTGGAAAATGTCTCGGCTGATGCACAGAACAAACGTTAACGGTCTGAAACAGTATCTCCCGAATGGCATTCTGAACATTGTGACTTTTTAGTTAATTGGACAAACCAGTAGCTGTGCATTGCATCGAGCTTTGAAAAATACTTAGCACCAATAAACTTAGGATTCAGCTCCTCCAGGGTCAGGATTTTGTGTGGGCATCTCTTGAGGGCTAAATTCAGTCCTTGCAGGGCTAAGCAAATCCTGAGATTGCCATCTTTCTTTAGCACACAGGTAATAGAGCTGCACCAATCAGAATGCTGGTGCACTTGTGGATGACTCCATTGTGCTCCATCTCATCCAACTCCACTTTAAGCTTCTCTTGAATGTGCACACTGCATTTCCATGGAGTGTTGATAGTAGGAATTGCATCCTCCCTCATGTGCAATATGGCATCAAACCTGTCCAGGTAAAGCCATTTCAGGTCTCTGATAGACTGCTGGTCCAGTTGTGTCTACAATATAAAACGTGTGGTAGCCATTCTGAGCTCTCATACCTGCACTGCAAGGTTATCGCTCCAAAGCGCTTGATTGAAGAACCATTGTAGGCAGCAGGTCTTTTGAAAGGCCTTTAGTGGGGTGGATGACATTACCGGCTCTATAACCTACTCTGGCAATTCAATATCTGTGAAGTTGCATTCTTGAGCTTTGTCTCAGCACCTTACAACAAACTGGTCAATGGACTCATCTTGCCTTTGCTGGAAGGTCATAAGCTCAAGCTCAGAAATTTACTTTCACCTTGAGTTGCTCCTCCAGGAATGTCCATAGTTTGCTAGGGTCCTTATGATCCTCAGCTGACAATCCTGATGTGTTGATCCATTTCAGGCCCTCGTGCCCAGTGCGATCTTAATTTTGATAGCTTGTTTCTCTGGTTTGCTCACTTATTGATCCAGAAAGCACAGTTCCATCCTTTGTTAAAACAATTTAAATTCAGATGCTATGTCTGATGCCTTCCAGTTCTGAAAGGCATTTTCAGGATGATTCTGCTTTTTTACTGATATAGGACTTTTTACAGGTTTCCTTATACAGATGGGTTTGCTTTTTTGCAGGTCTGTCCCTTTTAAGAGTGAGAGGACAACAGCTGCATTTTGTTCGCA
Source organism: Heterodontus francisci (assembly GCF_036365525.1). Classification (NCBI taxonomy): domain Eukaryota; kingdom Metazoa; phylum Chordata; class Chondrichthyes; order Heterodontiformes; family Heterodontidae; genus Heterodontus; species Heterodontus francisci. The sequence continues at coordinate 169,472,446 of NC_090371.1, read as the reverse complement.
CAGCTTGTATTTTTATAAACCAAAAGAGCTATTCTTTGTTTATACAGTTTGTCTGATTTTTTTAAAATCTCAGTGAGCTTTTTTTTTAAAAACTGAGAGCAATTTGTTTTTAAAGAAGGCTGCAGCTTGCAATATCAGCAGCTGCCACAGCCAGCCTTTTGCTTTGTACTAGACCCCCAGTGGTGCTGTTGAGCACTTCCCACTCTTTTTGGCTTAAGCCCCACCCACAAAGCAAAAAAGTGGGTAAACTAAAGCAGTTATGGCTGTAGCTACTTCTTTTCAATTATTTTGACCCACTGCCAGATGAAAGTTCCAATCCCCTGGCAAATTATCTATTGTACTCAGAGTTTCAACAGCACCTGAGGTCCTGTCTGTACTCTCCACCTGAATCTTCAGCCATTCCAGGTAGGAAATCAGCTGTTCTTTGTTTGCTTTTGATATATTCTTCAGAAAAAATCAAATGTAGCCATGATGTAATATGTGGTAGTCAGAAAAATAAATCCCAAATATTGCCACCCTGTGATATTACTTTCTTCTTTGATATGTGAGCTATTGTAAGACTCATAGGACTACAAGTAATATTCAAAGGAAATGTGGATTTTTATGATAATTAAACTGGAACAGAAACATTATAAATTATATTTATATATATACACACACACACACACACATACATACACAGACATTCAACTACTGCAGGAGCACACCAATGCATGTCTCAATCTGTCGGACTACACCCACAACTCCCTGGTCATGTATGATGCAACATTATTTCTGCCGGTGACCTTTACTTATAGCTTCTTAAGGTCATCCCACAACAGAAATAGGGCAGGAAGCTGAAGATACATTAGTCATAATTTTCTAAAGCTCCCCAGATTTAGGAATGGTGTCTTTGGATTAGAAAATTGCAAACATCACTCTGTTATTTAAAAAGGGAGGAGAAACCAGTTTATTTTTTTTTTATTTAGAGATACAGCACTGAAACAGGCCCTTTGGCCCATCGAGTCTGTGCCGACCATCAACCTCCCATTTATACTAATCCTACACTAATCCCATATTCCTACCACATCCCCACCTGTCCCGAAATTCCCCTACCACCTACCTATACAAGGGGCAATTTATAATGGCCAATTTACCTATCAACCTGCAAGTCTTTTGTGGTGGGAGGAAACTGGAGTACCGGCGAAAACCCACGCAGACACAGGGAGAACTTGCAAACTCCACACAGGCAGTACCCAGAATTGAACCCGGGTCGCTGGAGCTGTGAGGCTGCGGTGCTAACCACTGCGCCACTGTGCCACACATGTTTACTAAAGACCTGTTTAGCATCAATTGTGGGAAAGTTATTGAAATCTATCATAATAGACTGAATGGCTGAACACTTGGACAAGTATCATTTGATCAGAGAATCAGCATGGAGTTGTGAACAGTTGGTCACATCTTATGAAACTAGTTGAATTTGTAAAGCCATTAGCATGGTGAATAGAGGGATATCTCTGAATGTTGTCTTCCGGAAGTCCATATAGACATTTGATAAGATTAGCACAAGAGATTAGCAAAATGAGACACATTTAAATGGAGGGAACCTTATGACATGAGTTGGTAATTGTTTGGGAGGTAGAAGACAGAGACTAGGGATAAAGGGTTTATTCTCCAATTGGCAGGATGTTGCAAGTGGTGTTGCCCAGGGATTTGCACTCTTCACAACAATAACTTGTATTTATATAGCACCATTAACATAATAAAATGTCTTAAAGTGCTTTATAGAAGCATTATAAAACAAAGTATGACACTGAGCCAAATAAGGACGTTTTGGGTCAGATAACCAAAAGCTTAGTCAAAGAGGTACAGTCTCTTGCATTCGTCTTCCTTTTTCCTTGTTACATAGTGAAATATTATCAATAAATTTTGATATCATTTCCTTTATGTGTCTGTCTAAATTATTTAGTTAAGAGAACAAAATAAGTCCCAACACAGATCCATGGGATATGCATGAGCTTCATATTGTCAATCCAAAAACATCTATTTACTTCGACTTGTGATAATCACAGCAATAAAAATCTTGCCCATGTAAATTGGGTTGTTTGGACACTGAGCAGCATACACCAGTAAATTGAAAAGATCTAGTGAGAATATTCATTCAATGTTTTAAGACCATTTTTACACAGATGTTTTTCTTTAATAACCCTTTTTCAGCTGGCACTAGGTTTCTCATGAGCCTTTTTGCTCATTTTTGTGCCAATTTGTGGTTGAAGCGAATAGTATAGATGCATTTAAATCAAAGCCAGACAAGCATTTGAGGGAGAAGGGAATAGAGGGTTATGAAGATAGATTTAGATGAAGAAAGATGTGAGGAGGCTCGAGTGGAGCATAAATGCCAGCATGAACTGGTTGGGCCGAATGGCCTGTTTCTGTCCTTCATGTACTATGTATGGATCCATAGAATTTTAGAAATTTACTGAACAGAAAGAGGTCATTCAATCCATTGTGACTACATGTCAGCTGTGGTCAGTGGTAGCACACCGACCTCTTGAGTCAGAAGTCCAGAGACTTGAGCGCAAAATCTAGCTGACACTTCAGTGCAGCACTGAGGGGGTGAGGCACTGTTGGATGTGCCATCTTTCAAACGAGATGTTAAACCAAGAGCCTGACTCCTCTCACAGGTGAGCATTGAATTCCCCATGGCACAGCAGGGGAATTATCACCGGTGTCCTGCCCAATATTTATTCCTCAACCAACATCACTAAAACAGATAATCTGATCATCATCACATTGCTGCTGGTGGTATCTTGCAGTGTACAAATTGGCTGGCATGTTTCATATATTACAACAGTGACTACACTGCAAAAGAACTTCAAAAGTACTTCATTTTTTGTATAATGCTTTGGGACCTCCTGAGATGAAAGGCGATGTGTAAGTGACTTTCTTTCTTTGCTCGTGCATATCCCATGGATCTGTGTTGGGACTTATTTTGTTCTCTTAACTAAATAATTTGGACATACACATAAAGGAAATGATATCAAAATTTATTGATCATATCTAACTATGTACTTACTCATGAAAACCATAAGCCAGGTTGTAAAGTAATAAAATTCCATTCATCCCATGCACATCAGAAGGGGAGTAAAGATATTTAGGTTTCAAAGGTAACAAAATGATTGACCTTATGACTCAAGTTTAAGATAACTGCATCGCCACCCAGAACACTTAACTGTCTAAACCACCAAAGTCCAACACACATTAAATAGTAAAATAAAAGCAAAATACTGTGGATGCTGGAAATCTGAAATGAAAACAGAAAGTGTCGGAAATACTCAGCAGGTCTGGCAGCATGTGTGGAGAGAGAAGCAGAGTTAACATTCCAGGTCTGTGACCTTTCATCAGAACTGGCAAAGGTTAGAAATGTAATAGGTTTAAGCAAGTGAAGGTGGAGTGGGGGGCGGTGGTGGTGAAGAGAACAAAAGGAAAAGTGTGTGATAGGGCAGAGGGCAGGAGAGATTAAATGACAAAGATGTCATGGGACAAAGACAAAGGGAGTGCTAATAGTTGTGGTGAAAGACAAATCATTAGTCCAGAAAGAGTGTTAATGGCAGAATAATGAACAGCTCTGTCCAAAAGTACAAACATGAAAAACCAAGTTTAAGACAGGCACATGGTAAAAAAAGAAATAAAATAAAATCATATTATAAAAAGGCCAGTCATTGTCTGAAATTGTTGAATTCAATGTTGAGTCCTAAAGGCTGTGGAGTGCCTAATCGGAAGTTAAGGTGTTATTCTTCAAGCTTGCGTTGATGTTCACTGGAACACTACAGCAGGCCAAGGACAGAAATGTGGGCATGAGAGCAAGGTGGCAAATTAAAATGGCAAGCAACCGGAAACTCAGGGTCTTAGTTGTGGACTGAGAGGAGGTGTTCCGCAAAGCGGTCACCCAATCTGCATTTGTTCTCCCCAGTGTAGAGGAGACAGCATTGTGAGCAGCAAATACAGTATTCTAAATTGAAGGAAGTACAAGTAACTTGCTGCTTCACCTGGAAGGAGTGCTTGGGGCCTTGGATGATGAGGAGAGAGGAAGCAAAAGGGCAGGTATTACACCTCCTACGTTTGCATGGGAAGGTGCTGTGGGAAGGGGGCAAGGTGTCAGGGGTATTGGAGGAGTGGACCAGGGTGTTGCGGAGGGAATGATCCCTTTGGAAGGCTGACAGGGGAGGGGAGGAGAAGATGTGTTCTGTGGTGGCATCAGACTGGAGGTAGTGGAAATGGTGGAGGATGATCCTTTGGATGTGGGGGCTGGTGGGGTGGAAAGTGAGAACAAGGGGAATCCTGTCACAGTTCTGGGAGGGAGGGGAAGGGGTGAGGGCATAAGTGGAGGGAATGGGTCAGACACAGTTGAGGGCCCTGTCAACCACAGTGGGGGGGAAATCCTTAGTTGAGGAAAAAGGAAGACATATCAGAAGCGCTGTTGTGGAAGGTTGCTTCATCAGAGCATTCATTAGGGCGGCACAGTGGCACAGTGGTTAGCACTGCAGCCTCACAGCTCCAGCGACCCGGGTTCAATTCTGGGTACTGCCTGTGTGGAGTTTGCAAGTTCTCCCTGTGTCTGCGTGGGTTTCCTCCGGGTGCTCCGGTTTCCTCCCACATGCCAAAGACTTGCAGGTTGATAGGTTAATTGGCCATTATAAATTGCCCCTAGTATAGGTAGGTGGTAGGGAAATATAGGGACAGGTGGGGATGTGGTAGGAATATGGGATTAGTGTAGGATTAAAAAAAACTAAAAACAGATGTGTCAGAGATGGAGAAACTCTGAGAATGGAATGGAGTCCTTACAGGAGGCAGAGTGTGAAGAAGTATAGTCAAGGTAGTCATGGGAGTCACTGGGCTTATAACGAATATTAGTAGACAGCCTATCCCAGAGATGGAGACGGAGAAGTCGAGGAAGGGAAACAAAGTGTCGGAGATGGACCATGTGAAGGTGAGAGAGGGGTGGAAATTGGAAGCAAAGTTGAAGAAGTTTTCCAGTTCAGGGTGGGAGCAGGGACACGGCACTGAAACAGTCATCAGTGTACCGGAAAAAGAGTTGGGGAGGGGGCCTGAGTAAGACTCGAACAAGGAATATTCAACATACCCCACAAAAAGACAGGCTTAACTAGGACCCATGTAGATACCCATAGCAGCACCTTTTATTTGAAGGAAGTGAGTGGAGTTGAAGGAGAAGTTGTTCAATGTGCAACAAGTTCATCCAGGCAGAGGAGGGTGGTGGTGGATTGGGACTGGTTGGGACTCTGTTCAAGGAAGAAATGGAGAGCTCACAGACTGTCCTGGCGGGAGATGGAGGTGTAGAGAGATTGGATGTCCATAGTGATGAGGAGGCGGCTAGGGCCAGGAAACTGAAAATTGTGGAAATGCCGTGGGGTGCCAGAAGAGTCACGGATGTAGGTGGGAAGAGATTGAACCAGGGGAGGAAAGATAGAAAGAAATAAGTTCAGTGGGCAGGAACAGGCTGAAACGATGGATCTACTAGGACAGTCCTGGTTGTGGATTTTGGGATGGTGGTAGAAGTGGGCAGTCCAGAGTTTGTGGGACTATGACGTTGGAAGTTGTAGAGGGAAGATCTCCAGAGTCACCTCATACCAGTGTAACAATAAAGGGCCAGACCAGGTAGCAATCTAAGGCAGACGAAGATATGTTTAGACTGAATCTGCATAAATGCACCGAGTGTCGATACAAGCTGCCACATAGGATTATGATATAGTGGCAATTAGAAATATCTGGCTCAAACAAGTGCAGAAATGGGAGCTTAACATTCCTGGCTACAATGTACTCAGGAGAAATAAGGAAGTAAAAAAAGAGATGGGTGCCAGTTGTTCTGATGCTGTTGGGGACTTTAACTTATAAAAGGAGAAAATCAAATTCCCAGTTATTTCTGAACGAATTACGCCACAAGACAAATCCTTCAGATCACCTTTAACACCGGGCAAATCTGGATTTCCCAGCTTGAGCATGGGCCTTTCTAAAATGCAACCTGCGTTTCCAAAAGCCAAACTGCTTGTCCCAAAGTCAACTGACTGCCTCAGCAAACACACAGATCAAAAAGCACCTCTGACCCATCTCCCTAGCAACATCTATCTCAATAGAAATGTGATATAATGGGATGTCCCAGATACCAATTTAAGCTTATTACCTCCAACTTTAAATCTTCTCATTGTTTTGGGAAATTGTACGAATAATTTAAACTCTGATGGCCCCCATTATGATGTTACTAAATAAACATGGGCTACCCTTTGATTTGTAACCACCCCAGATTTGTTTGTCAGCTTCTCAAACCAGGTGTGATCATTTGTCTTGCATTAAAAAATTCAATTTCAAATTTAAAAGTTACCTCTAGAAAATTAATGCAAACCATGAAATAGTTGATAGAGATACTGTTACAGCCCTGGAAAGGGATGACATACTTGAGCATTCAAAGACAGCATCTAATTGATTAGAGTTAAGGAGCAGAAGAAGTTACACCGCTGATTACATACTATTGTAATTAAAGTGACTCCTGACAGTGCAGAGCGTGCACAGAGCGATCGCGGACATCATCAGTGTGTGTGAACATTTGCCAGCTTGCCAGTATGAATGCGCACATGCCTACAAATGATGCCACCAAGCAATGACGTCCTCCCCCCTCAATAGCTACCTCCATTCCACCCGAACAGTGCCACACTCCGTCCTGCCATCCCTGCTTCAATCACCACTTCCCCCCCTCGGCTGCTCCACCCCTTTCCCTCGGCTGATCGTTTCTCACCGCACTGTCTGAAGAAGCAGTGGGGAATGTGCCACTGGAGCGCAAATGAATGGCTGAAAGGAGGGAAGCGGCGCAGGTTGGAGCGTGTAGCTGAGTGGGGGGGGGGGGGGGGGGGTGGTGGTGGAGGGGGCGGGGAAATGGGGAGGCCGGGAGTGAGTGGCTGAGGGAAGGCAGCGGGGAGCAAGTGGCAAGAAGACAGGCGCATGAGGTTGCGGCAATGGTGGGAGGGAGCAGGGTACAGTTGGGCGTGGGATGGAGGCGGTGAGCGCAACCATTGAGGCGGGTTGGGTTTAATTTGTTTTTTGTGATAAATTGAGCAGCGCCATCTTTATTACCAGCAACTGCTTGAGACGTCGCAGACAGTGATGTTTCAGTGGATGAGGCTGCGTTTGCACATGTGCCAGTACTGCACCACCTAGTAGTTGCATTGACAGCAAACGCAGCCATAGGTAATAGCAGGAAGGAGACGGAGGTGTTTATTTGCAGCCAAATTTCAGAAACATACAAAAATAACAGAGTAGTGATTATAGTGACTTCAATTATCCTAGTATAGACTGGGGGGAGAGTGTAAAGGGCAAGCATGGGGAGGAATTCCTGAAATGTGCACTGGAGAACAAGCTTGGATTAGCATGTTTCCAGTCCAATGGAGAAAGAGTCACAGTCATAGAGTCATATAGTTATACAGCACAGAAACAGGCCCTTTGGCCCATTGTGTCTGTGCTGGCCATCAAGCACCTATCTATTTTAATCCCATTTTCCAGCACTTGGCCGTAGCCTTGTATGCTATGGTGTTTCAAGTGCTCATCTAAATACTTCTTAAATGTTGTGAGGGTTCCTGCCTCTACCACCACTTCAGGCAGTGAATTCCAGATTGCAACCACCCTCTGCGTGAAAAAGATTTTCCTCAAATCCCCTCTTAACCTCCTGCCCCTTACCTTAAATCTATGCCCCCTGGTTATTGACCCCTCCACCAAGGGAAAATGTTTCTTCCTATCTACCCTATCAATGCCCCTCATAATTTTGTATACCTCAATCATGTCCCCCCTCAGCCTTCTCTGCTCTAAGGAAAACAACCCTCGCCTATCCAGTCCCTCGTCATAGCTGAAATTCTCCAGCCCAGGTAACATCCTGGTGAATTTCCTCTGCACCCTCTCCGGTGCAATCACATCCTTCCTATAGTGTGGTGCCCAGAACTGTACACAGTACTCCAGCTGTGGCCTAACTAGTGTTTTATACAGCTCCATCATAACCTCCCTGCTCTTATATTCTATGCCTCAGCTAATAAAGGTAAGTATCCCATATGCCTTCCTAACCACTTTATCTAACTGTGTTGCTGCCTTCTGTGATCTATGGATAAGTACACCAAGGTCCCTCTGACCCTCTGTACATCCTAGGGTACTACCATCCATTGAATATTCCCTTGCCTTGTTAGTCCTCCCAAAATGCTTGACCTCACACTTCTCAGGTTTAAATTCCATTTGCCACTGCTCCGTCCATCTTACCAGCCCATCTGGATCGTCCTATAATCTAAGGCTCTCCAGATGGGTTTTGTCAATAGTGATGATCAGTGATGTCTGGAAAGCTTTGAAATCCATCAACCCTCAAGAAGCTGCTGTTGCAAACAAACAGATGGTCACATGACTAAGCTGCTGGTCAAACTGGGAGTTAATTGAATAGTGCTCACAGAAAAGTTTTGCGACAGACTGCAATTGAACTTCAAGAAGGAAGCAAGACCTCTTTCTCTCTCTCATGCAAAATTCCAGAGATCCACAGAAGTAATTCAAGCCGCAAGGCAGAAGAATCCTGCAGCCTTCTGGTACTATCTAAATGAGTTTGAAAGTGTGCACTCGTCCCCAATGAGAACTGAAAGACTTAACTTCAAGCTAAGACTTTACATCCAACCCAAAACCAGTAGCTGAATTCCATCTACTACTTCAAACCTTTCCCCTTTAATTATTTTTCCTGCTCTTTTTCTATTTGTGTGTGTGTTTATCGCGTATGCATGCTAGCATCGTTGTGTCGCGTATTTTTAGTATTTTAACAGAGTTAGAGTTTTAAGGTTAATAAACTTACACCTTTCTTGTTTAAACCTAAGATAACCTGTCTGGTTGATTCTTTTACGATTACAATTAGAGAGCGGTGAGCAAGGACTCACTGATGGGAAGCTAGAAACACTGCGCTCTAAAAGTTAAATCCTGTTACAGCCAAACCAGGAAAAGGTCAAGAGGGGAGCCCTAGAACCCTTCCTCACCTGGTTGTAACAGATGCTGCCAATACCACAGTAAAGGAGGACAAACATTTAAGCATAGGAATTAGGATCAGAAGTAGGCCATTCTGCATGTTGAGCCTGCTCCGCCATTCAATAAGATCATGGCTGATCCGATTGTGTTTCGAATTCCACATTCCCATCTACCTCCAATAACCGTTGATTCCCTTGCCTAACAAGAATCTGTCCACCTCCGCCTTAAAAATATTCAATGACCCCACCTCCACCACCTTCTGAGGCAGAGAGTTCCAAAGTCGCACACCCTATGAGAGGAAACGTTTCTCCTCATCTCTGTCCTAAAAGGGCAACCCTTAATTTTAAAACATTGCCCCCTAATTCTGGACTCACCCACAAGAGAAACATCCTTTCCACATCCACCTTGTCAAGACCATTCAGGATCTTATAAACCTCACTCTTGTAAACTCCAGTGAAAAAATACCCAGCCTGTCCAACCTTTCCTCATAAGACAACCCAGGTATCAATCTAGTAAACCTCCTTTGAACCGCCTCCAAAGCATTTGCATCCTTCCTTAAATAAGGAGACCAAAACTGCCCTTGGTATTCAAGATGTGGTCGCACCACTGCCTGTATAATTGAAGCATAACATCCTTACTTTTATTTTCAATTCCTCTCATAATAAAGGATAGCATTCCATTAGCCTTCTTTATTACTTGCTGTACCTACATACCAACCTTTTGTGATTCATGCACTAGAACACCACGATCCCTCTGCACCTCAGAATTCTGCAGATGTTCTCCATTTAAGTAATACTCTGCTTTTTTTATTCTTCCTGTCAAAGTGAACAACTTCACATTTCCCCACATTATACTCCATCTGCCATATTTTTGCCCACTCACTCAACCTACCTATATCGGTCTGCAACCTCCTTATGTCCTCTTCACAACATATTTTCCTACCTACCTTTGTGTCATCTGCAAATTTAGCTACCATGTCATTGCTCTCCTCATCTAAGTCATTGGTATAGGATTTAGAGAAATTGAATAGGATAAAGATAGATGAAGGAGGAAATAGAATAGTTGACGGTACTGGAAATAGATGGGATACATCCCAGGTTGCTGGGGGAAGTAAGGGTGGAAGTAATGGCTTTGGTCACAATTTTTCAATACTTGTTAAATACCAGAGGACTGGGGGGTTGCAAATGTTACAACCTGATCAAAAATGGGGAGAGTACTAAACCAGGCAAGTACAGGTTAGTCTGCCTAACACCAGTGCTGGGGGAACTTCCAGAGACCACAACCCGGAAGAAAATTAATTGCCATTTGGAAGAACATGGATTAATAAATCATAGCCAACATGGATTTGTCACAGACAAATTGTATCTCACTAACTTGACTGAGTGTTTCCATGAAATAACGAAGAATGATGAAGTTGATGTTGCATACATGGACTTTCAAAAGGTGTTTCATAAGTGTCACACAATAGATTTGGTTAACAAAATTGAAGGACCTGGGATTAATGGAGCAGTGGCAGCATGAATATGAAATAGTCTGCAAGGCAGAAAGCAGGAAGTAGTAAATTGGAGGGTAGTATTCAGTGGTGTTCCCCGGAGGTCAATATTAGGATCACTGCTCGTTTGATATATATTAATAACCTGGATTTAGGAACGGGGCATGATTTAAAAGTTTACAGATGACACAAAGCTTGGAAATGTAGTAAACAATGAGGAGGACAGTTGCAGACTTTGGAACGTCATAGACAGACTGGTGAAACGGTAGATGGAATTTAATGCAGAGAAGTGTAAAATGATGCAATTTGGAAGGAAATGGAACAATTTTAAATGGAGCACAGAAACAGAAACTTGGGGTTCACATACACAAATCTTTGAAGTTGGCAGGACAGGTTGATTAAGCTGTTCAAAACAAAATCAAGGAAGTTACTTCTTCCTGCAATGAAAACCATCAAGCCCTGGAGATTCATCTATCATTAGTCTTATCAGTTTTTCCAGCACCTTTTTTAAAAACATATCTTGTTAGTTCCTCCCTTTGATTTTTCTTGCATCTCTGGTACTTTATCTTCATTATCTGTGAAGACTGGTACAAAGTAGCTATTAGAAAGTCTGTCATTTTCTGACTTCCAATTACCTATATCACCTGTGTCTGTCATTCAGAAGCCCGTATTACTCTTAACCAACCTCTTTCTCTTAAAATATTTGTGAAAATATTTAGTCTTGTCCTTGATATCCCTCACAAACTTTTTCTCATATTCCCTTTGGGCAGCTCTTACCACTTTCTTTATATCTCTTTTCTGTCCTTTATATCTCTCCAATTCCGCAGGATCTCTACTGTCCTTTGCCTTCTTATAAACCTTTTTCGTTTACTTTCATACTATCCCTCTCTTCCCTTGTTGACCAAAGTTGTGTAATTACACGTGCAGAGCTCCTTCCCTTTAAGGGTATTTCAAGTATTACATTTTACCAAACACTTCTGAAAATCTCCCACTGTTCATCCATAGATTTATCCATTAATAGTTCTGCCCAGTCTATTGTGGTCAGTTCCTGCCTCATTCAATTAAAGCCTTGGTTCATGACTCACCACTCACTCTCAAACCTAAAACCAAATTCTATCACATTATAGTCACTGTTAGCTAGGTGTTCTCTTACTGTTAGATTATTAACTATTTCAGACTAGTTACTCATTACTAAACCAAAGATGGCCTGTTCTCTTATTATTAAGACAGGTGACCAAAAGCTTGATCAAAGGTAAATCTTCAGTCAATTTGCTTCACTCTACGTGATATCAAGAAACTGCAAATCGCACTGGAATGCAGCAAAGGCTATGGGCCCTGACAACGTCCCAGCTGTAGTGCTGAAGATTTGTGCTCCAAACTATCCATGCACTTAGCCAAGCTGTTCCAGTCCAGCTACAACACTGGCATCTACCTGACAAAGTGGAAAATTGCCAGGTATGTCCTGTCCATAAAAAGTAGGACAAATCCAATCCAGCCAATTACTGCCCCATCAGTCGACTCTCAATCAACAGCAAAGTGATGGAAGGCACAATCAACAATGCTATCAAGTGGCACTAAATCACCAATAACCTACTCACCAATGCTCAGTTTGGATTCCGCCAGGATCACTCAGCACCTGATCTCATTACAGCCTTGATCCAAACATAGACAAAAGAAATGAATACCAGAGGTGAAGTGAGAGTGACTACTTTTGATATCAAGGCAGCATTTGACCAAGTGTGGCATCAGGGAATCCTAGCAAAATTGAAGTCAGTGGGAAACAGGAAAAACTGTCCACTGGCTGGAGTCATGCCTAGCACAAAAGATGGCGGATGTGGTTGTTGGAGGCCAATCATCTCAGTCCCAGGATATCGTTGCAGGAGGTCAAGATAGTTTCCTAGGCCCAACCATTTTAAGTTGTTTCATCAATGACCTTCCCTCCTCATAAGGTCAGAGGTGGAGATGCTTGCTGATGATTGCACAATGTTCAGTTGCATTTGCAACTCCTCAGATAATGAAGCCATCCATGCTCGCATGTAGCAAGACCTGAACACCATCCAGTCTTGGGCAGTTAAGTAGCAAAGTAAAATTCATGCCACACAAGTGCCAGTTAATGACCATCTCCAACAAGAGAGAATCTAACCTCTTGTCAAAGAACAAGGAACAAAGAACAAAGAAAATTACAGCACAGGAATAGGCCCTTCGGCCCTCCAAGCCTGTGCCGATCCAGATCCTCTAGCTAAACATGTCGCCTATTTTCTAAGGGTCTGTATCTCTTTGCTTCCTGCCCATTCATGTATCTGTCTAGATACATCTTAAAAGATGCTATCGTGCCCGCTTCTACCACCTCCGCTGGCAACGCCTTCCAGGCACCCACCACCCTCTGCGTAAAGAACTTTCCACGCATATCCCCCCTAAACTTTTCCCCTCTTACTTTGAACTCGGACCCCTCGTAATTGAATCCCCCACTCAGGGAAAAAGCTTCTTGCTATCCAACCTGTCTATACCTCTCATGATTTTGTACACCTCAATCAGGTCCCCCCTCAACCTCCGTCTTTCTAATGAAAATAATCCTTATCTACTCAACCTCTCTTCATAGCTAGCGCCCTCCATACCAGGCAACATCCTGGTGAACCTCCTCTGCACCCTCTCCAAAGCATCTACATCCTTTTGGTAATGTGGCGACCAGAACTGCACGCAGTATTCCAAATGTGGCCGAACCAAAGTCTTATACAACTGTAACATGACCTGCCAACTCTTGTACTCAATACCCCGTCCGATGAAGGAAAGCATGCCGTATGCCTTCTTGACCACTCTATTGACCTGCGTTGCCACCTTCAGGGAACAATGGATCTGAACACCCAAATCTCTCTGTACATCAATTTTCCCCAGGACTTTTCCATTTACTGTATAGTTCACTCTTGAATTGGATCTTCCAAAATGCATCACCTCGCATTTGCCCTGATTGAACTCCATCTGCCATTTCTCTGCCCAACTCTCCAATCTATCTATATTCTGCTGTATTCTCTGACAGTCCCCTTCACTATCTGCTACTCCACCAATCTTAGTGTCGTCTGCAAACTTGCTAATCAGACCACCTATACTTTCCTCCAAATCATTTATGTATATCACAAACAACAGTGGTCCCAGCACGGATCCCTGTGGAACACCACTGGTCACACATCTCCATTTTGAGAAACTCCCTTCCACTACTACTCTCTGTCTCCTGTTGCCCAGCCAGTTCTTTATCCATCTAGCTAGTACACCCTGGACCCCATGCGACTTCACTTTCTCCATCAGCCTACCACGGGGAACCTTACCAAACACCTTACTGAAGTCCATGTATATGACATCTACAGCCCTTCCCTCATCAATCAACTTTGTCACTTCCTCAAAGAATTTTATTAAGTTGGTAAGACATGACCTTCCCTGCACAAAACCATGTTGCCTATCACTGATAAGCTCATTTTCTTCCAAATGGGAATAGATCCTATCCCTCAGTATCTTCTCCAGCAGCTTCCCTACCACTGACGTCAGGCTCACCGGTCTATAATTGCCAGGATTTTCCCTGCTACCCTTCTTAAACAAGGGGACAACATTAGCAATTCTCCAGTCCTCCGGGACCTCACCTGTGTTTAAGGATGCTGCAAAGATTTCTGTTAAGGCCCCAGTTATTTCCTCTCTCACTTCCCTCAGTAACCTGGGATAGATCCCATCCGGACCCGGGGACTTGTCCACCTTAATGCCTTTTAGAATACCCAACACTTCCTCCCTCCTTATGCCGACTTGACCTAGAGTAATCAAACATCTGTCCCTAACCTCAACATCCGTCATGTCCCTCTCCTCAGTGAATACCGATGCAAAGTACTCATTTAAAATCTCACCCATTTTCTCTGACTCCACGCATAACTTTCCTCCTTTGTCTTTGAGTGGGCCAATCCTTTCTCTAGTTACCCTCTTGCTCCTTATATATGAATAAAAGGCTTTGGGATTTTCCTTAACCCTGTTTGCTAAAGATATTTCATGACCCCTTTTAGCCCTCTTAATTCCTCGTTTCAGATTGGTCCTACATTCCCGATATTCTTTCAAAGCTTCGTCTTTCTTCAGCCTCCTAGACCTTATGTATGCTTCCTTTTTCCTCTTTGTTAGTCTCACAATTTCACCTGTCATCCATGGTTCCCTAATCTTGCCATTTCTACCCCTCATTTTCACAGGAACATGTCTCTCCTGCACGCTAATCAACCTCTCTTTAAAAGCCTCCCACATATCAAATGTGGATTTACCTTCAAACAGCTGCTCCCAATCTACATTCCCCAGCTCCTGCCGAATTTTGGTATAGTTAGCCTTCCCCCAATTTAGCACTCTTCCTTTAGGACCACCCTCGTCTTTGTCCATGAGTATTCTAAAACTTACGGAATTGTGATCACTATTCCCAAAGTAGTCCCCTACTGAAACTTCAACCACCTGGCCGGGCTCATTCCCCAACACCAGGTCCAGAATGGCCCCTTCCCGAGTTGGACTATTTACATACTGCTCTAGAAAACCCTCCTGGATGCTCCTTACAAATTCTGCTCCATCTGGACCTCTAACACTAAGTGAATCCCAGTCAATGTTGGGAAAATTAAAATCTCCTATCACCACCATCCTGTTGCTCCTACATCTTTCCATAATCTGTTTACATATTTGTACCTCTATCTCACGCTCGCTGTTGGGAGGCCTGTAGTACAGCCCCAACATTGTTACCGCACCCTTCCTATTTCTGAGTTCTGCCCATATTGCCTCACTGCTCGAGTCCTCCATAGTCCCCTCCTTCAGCACAGCTGTGATATCCTCTTTCCCCAGTAATGCAACTCCTCCACCCCTTTTACCTCCCTCTCTATCCCGCCTGAAGCATCGATATCTTGGGATATTTAGTTGCCAATCGTGCCCTTCCCTCAACCAAGTCTCAGTAATAGCAATAACATCATACTCCCAGGTACTAATCCAAGCCCTAAGTTCATCTGCCTTACCTACTACACTTCTTGCATTAAAACAAATGTACCTCAGACCACCAGTCCCTTTGCGTACATCATCTGCTCCCTTCCTACTCTTTCCCTTAGTCACGCTGACTTCATTATCGAGTTCCTTACAGGCTTTAGTTACTACCTCCTTACTGTCCACTGACCTCCTCATTTGGTTCCCATCCCCCTGCCACATTAGTTTAAACCCTCCCCAACAGCGTTAGCAAAAGCACCCCCAAGGACATTGGTTCCAGTCCGGCCCAGGTGTAGAACGTCCAATTTGTAATAGTCCCATCTCTCCCAGAACTGGTCCCAATGTCCCAAAAATCTGAACCCCTCCCTCCTGCACCATCTCTCAAGCCACGCATTCATCCTGACTATTCTTTCATTTCTACTCTGACTATCACGTGGCACTGGTAGCAATCCTGAGATTACTACCTCTGAGGTCCTACTTTTTAACTTGGCTCCTAACTCCCTAAATTCTGCTTGTAGGACCTCATCCCGTTTTTTACCTATATCATTGGTGCCTATGTGCACAACGACAACTGGCTGTTCACCCTCCCCCTTCAGAATGTTCTGCAGCCGATCTGAGACATCCCTGACCCGTGCACCTGGGAGGCAACATACCATTCGGGAGTCTCGTTTTCGACCACAGAACCACCTATCTACTCCCCTTACAATCGAATCCCCTATGACTATCGCCCTTCCACTCTTTTTCCCGCCCTTCCGAACAGCAGAGCCAGCCACGGTGCCATGAACCTGGCTACTGCTGCCTTCCCCTGGTGAGCCATCTCCCTCAACAGTATCCAAAACGGTATACCTGTTTTGGAGGGAGATGACCGCAGGGGACACCTGCACTGCCGTCCTGCTCTTTCTCTGCCTTTTGGTCACCCATTCCCTTTCTCCCTCAGCAATCCTAATCTGCGGTGTGACCAATTCGCTAAACGTGCTATCCACGACCTCCTCAGCATCGCGGATGCTCCAAAGTGAGTCCATCCGCAGCTCCAGAGCCATCATGCGGTCTAACAAGAGCTGCAGCTGGACACATTTCCTGCACGTGAAGGAGTCAGGGACATCAGCCATGTCCCTGAGCTCCCACATTGAGCAAGATGAGCATAAGACGGGTCTGAGATCTCCTGCCATTTTTAATCTTAAGCTTAACTTAGATAAATGAAAAAGGAATGACAAGTTTTTACCAATCTCACGATAAAAAAAAGAGAAATAGAAAAAGCCTTACCTTATCTACACACCACCGAGTCCTTTTTTTTGGTTAGAGGAGGAGGGCGGGTGGAAGACACTGCAGGTGTAGTGTCTCGGGTTCAGAAACAGCCCAAATATATAGGTTTTTACTTACCCAGCAGCCCCCTGGTCCGCCGAAAACAAAAGGAAAATTAAGTTTAAGTTGAAACTGACCTTCCCAGCTGATCACTCGCTCAGCACTCTCTGCTTCCGAATAAGCTGCTGCAATGGACATTCAACAGCATTACCATTGTTGACTGCCCCACCAGCAACATCCCAAGGGTCACCATTGATCAAGAACTTAACTGGGCCAGCTACATAAATACTGTGGCTACAAGAGCAGATCAGAGGCTGGGAATTCTGTAGCGAATAACTCACCTCCTGATTGCCCAATGTCTGTCCATCATCTATACACCACAAGTCAGGCGTATGATGGAATACGCTCCACTTGCCTGTATGAGTGCTGCTCCAACAATACCCAAAAGGCTCAACGTCATCCAGACAAAACAGTCAACTTGATCAGCACCCTATCCATCACCTTAAACGTTCACACCCTCCACCACCGGCGCACAGTGGTAGCAGTGTGTACTGTCTACAAGACGCACTGCAGCAACTCACCAAGACTCCTTCAACAGCACCTTCCAAACCTGCAACCTCTACCACCTAGAAGAACGAGGGAAGCACCAAGTTAACTCCAAGTCACACACCATCCTGACTTGGAAATATATCCCAGTTGCTTCATCATCGTTGGGTCAAAATCCTGGAACTCCCTCCTGGATGTACCTACACCACATGGACTGCAGTGGTTCAAGGCAGTGATTCACTACCACTTTCTCAAGGGCAATTAGGGCTGGGCAATAAATGCTAGCCTTGCCAACGACCCCCACATCCCATGAACAAATAAATAAAAACTTGCTTCTGTGTTCAACAAGAGAAAGCATAAAATAACTTAACATTAAAAAAACACAAACCTATAATACGTTGACATACACAGTACAACCAAATATTAAAGCAGGAAAGGGGTTTGCATCCAAGAATCTCCAGAGAACAAGTTCCGATCCCATCTGATAAAGCAGAGGAGCACTTGTCCCATCAATAGGTCAGTTTGTAAATTGATAAACCACAGGAACTATCAGGTTCCATGGTCAGTCAGCTGATTTCAGCTGGGCCTTGAACAGGGATAGGCACCAACATATTACACCACGGACATTTGATAAAATTGACTCAGCCACGGACATGGGGCAATTAATCTGTATGTAAAGTGTATAGTCAACCTAATGCCATCAAAACACCATCCGATTTAAAACATGAGTGATCGTGATCTCTTTTTCTCCCCCTCTGTGTCCATCTCTCTCCCTCTCTCTCCCCCTTCTCTCAGTCTCTTTCTCTCGCCTCTGCTCTCTGGGCCGGTGCTCTTTTAAACGGTTGCCTGATTTTCTGCGTGCTCCCTCAGCTATGCTGTGTCTCTGGCTGTGTGCTGGCCTGCTTCCTACTCTCCCCTCAGCCTTTCTCTTCCTTTTCCCAGCAGCAACTATTCCTGCTAATTCCCTAAACCATGCAAAAACAGCAAGGGTGGCTGGAGAGAAGCAACGGTAGAAGAGCGGGAGGTTTGAAGGCAAATCAAAAATCGAAAAGTGGCATCACAATCACCAGAGAGCGCAGGGAAACAAAAAGCAGGCCGGGGTGAGTATACCTGTAAGTTTTTAATTTAATCAAACTGAATCAAATATAAAATAAGACTTGATCGATTCATTAGTATAAAAACTAAAAACTATGGCGAATTTTATAATTTGCCATATATATTATAAAATATAGAGAGAGGGACCAGCAGGGAGGGCATTGGTTCAAATTAGGAGCTGGATAATTAAAATGTTTTCAATGGTGGTAGTGTAACAGTAAGTGTTATGATAAGAGTATAAACACAGAGCAGGACTTGAAGTATTAATTACAATTGATTGTTTAAACAGGTACTTTTAATTTAATTTACTTTAAATCAAACATAGCATCAAACATCCAAATATTTAACATTCAAATTAATTAATTAAATAGAATAGAGATGGCTGGGCAGGCGATGTGTTGCAGCTGTAGTATGTGGGAGCTGGTGGACGCCAGTGTGATCCATGGTGGTCACATCTGCAGCAAGTGTTGGCTGCTCGAGGACCTTCGGCTCAGAGTTGATGAGCTGGAGTCCGAGTTGAGGACACTGCGACACATCAGGGAGGGGGAGAGTTAACTGGATACTGTGTTTCAGGGAACAGTCACACCCCTTAGATAAATTACATCAACTGTGGACCGTGGTCAGGGACAAGAGGGTGTGACTGCGAGTGAGGCAGGTATGGGGATCCAGAATTTAGCTTTGGAGGAGCCTCACTCAGTGCCCTTATCCAATCGGTACGAGCTTCTTGCTCCCGATGTGGACGAGGGCACAGGCTGCAGGGAGGATGAGCAAACTGACCACAGCCCCGTGGTTCAGAGCGGTATTCAAGTGGGGTGGGGGGGGGGGTGGGGGAGAAAAGAGAAATGTAGTAGCAATAGGGGATAGCATAGTTAGGGGAGTAGATATTGTTCTCTGCAGCAAAGACAGGGAGTCCCGAAGGCTGTGTTGCCTACTTGGTGCCAAGGTTAAGGACATCTCTTCTGGGCTGGAGAGGAACTTGGAGTGGGAGGGGAAGGATCCAGTTGTCGTGGTCCACGTAGATACCAACGACATAGGTAGGACTAGGAAAGAGGTTCTGCTGAGGGACTATGAGCAGCTCGGGGCTAAATTAAAAAGCAGAACCACAAAGGTAATAATCTCTGGATTACTATGTGCAAATTGGCATACAGTAAATAAGATTAGAGAGGTAAACGCGTGGCTCAAAGATTGGTGTGGGAGAAATAGGTTCTGATTCATGGGGCACAGGCACCAAGACTGGGGAAGGAGAGAGCTGTTCCGCTGGGACGGGCTTCATTTGAACCATGCTGGGACCAGTGTTCTGGCGAATGGTATAACTACGGTAGTAGATAGGACTTTAAACTAATTAGTGGGGGGGGGGGGGGGGGGGGAGGGGAGAGCGGAGGGTTCAATTGAAGGGAAGTTTAAAAAATCAAAAAGAAACGAGAGAGCAGAGGTGCAGGGTAGTGAAGGGGCGAACAGTAATCAAAGTGTGACAGGAAGGGGTAGAAAATATAAGCAGAAGAGTGCAGCAGAAATTAGAACCAGAATGAGTAATAATGGCAAAAAGTCAAAGCTTAAGGCTCTTTATCTGAATGTATGCAGCATTTGTAACAGGATAGATGAGTTGACGGCATCAAAACAAATAAATGAATATGACTTGATAGCTATTACAGATACATGGTTGTAGGGTGACCAAGACTGGGAACTCAATATTCAAGGGTATTCAACGTTCGGGTAAAATAGGCAAAAAGGAAAAGGAGGTGGGGTAGCTTTGTTGATAAAGGAAGGGATCAGTGCAGTGGTGAATAGTGATGTAGGTGCAATAGATCATGATTTGGAATCAGTTTGGGTGGAAATAAGGAATAGCAAGGGGAGGAAGTCACTGTGGGAGTTGTCTGTCGGCTCCCGAAGAGTTGCCTCACTGTAGGACAAAGTATAAATCAGAAAATAATGGAGACGTGTAAGAAGGGCGCTACTATTGTCATGGGTGATTTTAATTTGCATATTGACTGGACAAATCTGATCGGCAGAAGTAACATGGAAGTTGAATTTGTAGAGTGCATCAGGGATTGTTATTTAGAGCAATATATTGCAGAACCTACCTGGGAACAGGCTATTTTAGATCTAGTAATGTGTAATGAGGTAGATATCGTAGTTAAGGA
The DNA here is from genome assembly GCF_036365525.1 of Heterodontus francisci. NCBI lineage: Eukaryota > Metazoa > Chordata > Chondrichthyes > Heterodontiformes > Heterodontidae > Heterodontus > Heterodontus francisci. The sequence goes on along the minus strand of NC_090371.1, from coordinate 169,451,869 downwards.
TCTTCTAGGGGGTAGCGATCACAACATGGTAGAATTTCAAATTCAGTTTGAGGGCAAGCAACTCAGGTCTCAAACCAATGTCTTCAACTTAACCAAGGACAATTACGGAGGTATGAAGAAAGTTGTCTAAAGCGGGTTGGGAAAATAGACTAAGGGGAAGATCAGTGGATGAGCAGTGGCAGACATTTAAGCAGATATTTCATAACATAAGAAATAGGAGCAGGAGTAGGCCATTCAGCCCCTCAAATCTGCCCCGCCATTCAATAAGATCATGGTTGATCTGGCCGAGGCCTCAATTCCTCTTTCGGGCCTGCTCTGCATAACCCTCGACACCCCGAGATTTCAAAAATCTAGTTACCACCTCCTTAAATACATTTAGTGACCTAGCCTCCACAACTTTCTGGGGTAGAGAATTCCAGAGATTCACCACCCACTGAGAGAAGAAATTCCTTTGCACCTCAGTTTTAAATGTGTGACCCCTTGTTCTGTAACTAAGTCCCCTAGTTTGAGAATCCCCCACTAGTAGAAACATATTCTCAACATCTACACTGTCAAGCCCTCTTAGAATCTTATCTGTTTCAACAAGATTACCTCTCATTCTTCTAAACTCAAATGAATAAAGGCCTAACCTGTTTAGCCGTTTTTGAGAAGACAACCCCTTCATTCCAGGAATCAGCCGACTGAACCTTTTCTGAACTGCCTCCAATGCTAGTATATCCTTCCTTAAATACGGGGACCAAAACTGTACGCTGTACTCCAGGTGCGGCCTCACCAACACCCTGTACAGTTGTAACAAGACTTTCCTATTTTTAAACTCTAACCCCCCCTAGCAATAAAGGCCAAAATTCCATTTGCCTTCCTAATTACTTGCTGCACCTGCATGCTAACTTTTTGTGTTTTATGTACAAGAACACCCAGATCCCTCTGTACTGCAGTATTTTGCAGTCTTTCTCCATTTAAATAATAATCTGCCTTTTGATTCTTCCTACCAAAGTGGATGACCTCACACTTTCCCACATTGAACACCATCTGCCAAGTTTTTGCCCACTCACTTAACTTATCTATATCCCCTTGCAGGTTCTTTGTGTCCTCATGACAACATGCCTTCCCATCTATTTTTATATCGTCAGCAAATTTGAATACACGACACTCTGTCCCTTCTTCCAAGTCATTAATATAGATAGTAAATAGTTGAGGCCCTAAGACTGATCCTTGTGGCACCCCACTAGTTATGGTTTTCCAACCTGAAAAGGACCCATTGATCCTGACTCTCTGCCTTCTGTGTGTTAGCCAATCCTCAATCCATGCCAACACATTACCCCCAATACCCTGAGCTCTTATTTTGTGCAATAACCTTTTATGTGGCACCTTATCGAACACCTTCTGAAAATCCAAAGACACGACATCTACCGGTTCCCCTTTATCAACTCTGCTTGTTATATCCTCAAAGAACTCTAACAAATTTGTCAAACATGATTTACCTTTCATAAAGCCATGTTGACTCTGTTTGATTGAATTATGTTTTTCTAAATGTCCTGTTATTTCTTCCTAAATATTGGACTCAAGCATTTTCCCAATGACAGATGTTAAGCTAACTGTTTCCTGCTTTCTGTCTTGCTCCTTTCTTGAATAGGGGCTTCACATTCACGGTTTTCCAATCCACTGGTACCCTCCCGGAATCCAGTGAGTTTTGATATATTATGACCAATGCCTCCACTATCTCTGCAGCCACTTCTTTTAAAACCCTTGGATGCAGCCCATCAGGCCCTGGCGACTTTTCTGCCTTTCGTCCCATCAGTTTGTCCAGCACGTTTTCCCTCGTGATAGAGATTGCTACAGGTTCCTCCCTCTCATTTACACCTTGCTCATCTATTATTGTTGGATGTTTATAGTGTCCTCCACCGTGAAGACCGATGCAAAATATTGGTTTAAATTATCTGCCATTTCCCTGTTAATAATTCTCCAGTCTCACCCTCCAAGGGTCCCACACTTACTTTAGCTACTCTCTTCCTTTTTATATACCCATAGAAACTCTTACTGTTTGTTTTTATATTTCTTGCCAATTTACTCTCATAATCAATTTTCTCCCTCTTTATTAGTTTTTTAGTCATCTGCTGCTGGTTTCTAAAAAATTCCCAATCCTCTGGCTTACCACTAATTTTCACCGCTTTGTACGCCTTTGTTTTTGATTTGATACTCTCCTTAACTTCCTTTGTTATCCACGGGTGGTTCATTGTTCTCATCGAGTCCTTTCTTCTAACTGGAATAAATGTTTGCTGAATTTTATGAAATATCTGCTTCAAGATTTGCCACTGCTCATCTACTGACTTCCCCTTTAGTCTATTTTCCCAGCCCGCTTTAGACAACTCTTTCTTCATACCTCTGTAATTGCCCCTGTTTAAGTTGAAGACACTAGTTTGAGACCTGAGTTGCTCACCCTCAAACTGAATTTGAAATTCTACCATGTTATGATTGCTTCCCCCTAGTGGATCCTTAACTACGAGATCTCTTATTAATCCTACCTCATTACACATTACCAAATCTAAAATAGCCTGTTCCCAGGTAGGTTCTATTGTTCTAAGAAACAATCCATGATGCACTCTACAAATTTGTCTTCCATGTTACCCTTGTCAATTTGATTTGTCCAGTCTATATGCAGATTAAATCACCCATGATAATTGCAGTGCCCCTCTTACACACCTCCATTATTTCCTGATTAATACTTTGTCCTACGAGAGGCAGCTCCTCGGGGGCCTAGAGACGACTTCCACCCGTGGTTTCTTTATATTGCTATTCCTTATTTCCACCCAAACACTCAGCAAAAATTCATCCCGGTCAAAAAGGACTCGATGAGAAGGATGAACCCCCCGTGGTTAACAAAGGCGGTCAAGGAGAGTATCCAATCAAAAACTAAGGCATACAAAGCGGCGAAAACTAGTGGTAGGCCAGAGGATTGGGAATTTTTTAGGAACCAGCAGTGGATGACTAAAAAGTTAATAAAGAGGGAGAAAATTGATGATGAAAGTAAACTGGCAAGAAATATAAAAACAAACAGTAAGATTTTCTATGGGCATATAAAAAGAGAATAGCTGAAGTGAGCAAGGGACCCTCGGAGGATGCGACTGGAGAGTTGATAACGGGAAACAGGGAAATGGCAGATAGTTTAAACCAATATTTTACATTGGTCTTCACGGTGGAGGACACTATAAACATCCCACAGATATCAGATAAGCAAGGAGCTAATGGGAGGAAAGATCTTGTAACAGTCTATCACAATGGACAAAGTATATGACAAATTAATGGAACTAAAGGCAGTCAAGTCACCAGCACCTGATGGCCTGCATCCAAGGGTTTTAAAGGAAGTGGCTGCAGAGATAGTGGAGGCGTTGGTCGAAATATTCCAGAACTCACTGGATTCCAGGAGGGTCCCAGCAGATTGGAAAACCGCTAATGTGACACCCCTGTTCAAGAAGGGAGGGAGACAAAAAGCAGGAAACTACAGGCCAGTCAGCTGAACATCGGTCATTGGGAAAACGCTAGAGTCCATTATCAAGGAAGAAATAGCAGGACGTTTAGAAAAGCTTAACACAATCAAACAGAGTCAATATAGTTTTGTGAAAGGGAAATCACGTTTGACAAATTTGCTAGAGCTCTTTGAGGATATAACAAGCAGAGTTGATAAAAGGGAACTGGTAGATGTAGTGTATTTGGATTTCCAGAAGGCATTCGATAAGATTATTGCACAAGATATGAGCTCACGGTATTCTTTTTTTTTTCTTTGGCCTCCTTGTCTCGAGAGACAATGGGTAAGCACCTGGAGGTGGTCAGTGGTTTGTGAAGCAGCGCCTGGAGCTCACGGTATTCAGGGTAATGTATTAGCATAGATTGAGGATTGGTTAACTCACAGAAGACAGAGAGTCGGGATTAATGGGTCTTTTTCACGTTGGAAAGACATAATTAGTGAAGTGCCACAAGGATCAGTCTTAGGGCCTCAACTATTTACTATCTATATTAATGACTTGGAGGAGGGGACAGAGTGTAGTATATCCAAATTTGCTGACGATACAAAAATAGGTGGGAGGGCATGTTGTGATGAGGACATAATGAATCTGCAAGGGGATATAGATAGGTTAAGTGAATGGGCAAAAACTTGGTAGATGGAGTTTAATGTAGGAAAGTGTGAGGTCATCCACTTTGGTAAGTAGAATCAAAAGGCAGATTATTATTTAAATGGAGAGAGACTCCAAAATACTGCAGTACAGAGGGATCTGGGTGTTCTTGTGCATGAAACACAAAAAGTTAGCATGCAGGTGCAGCAAGTAATTAAGGCGGCAAATGGAATTTTGGGCTTTATTGCTAGGGGGGGTTAGAGTTTCAAAATAGGGAAGTCTTGTTACAACTGTACAGGGTGTTGGTGAGGCCGTACCTGGAGTACTGTGTCTAGTTTTGGTCCCTGTATTTAAGGATATACTAGCATTGGAGGCAGGTCAAAAGAGATTAATTAGGCTGATTTCTGGGATGAAGGGTTTGACTTATCAATAACGGCTAAACAGGTTAGGCCTTTATTCATTGGAGTTTAGAAAAATGAGAGGTGATCTTATTGTAACGTATAAGAATCTAAGGGGGCTTGACAGGGTAGATATTGAGATGTTTCCACGAGTGGAGGAATCTCGAACTAGGGGACATAGTTACAGAATAAGGGACACACATTTAAGACTGAGATGCAAAGGAACTTCTTCTCTCAGTGGGTGGTGAATGTCTGGAATTCTCTATCCCAGAGTTGTGGAGGCTAGATCACTGAAAATATTTAAAGAGGAGGTAGATAGATTTTTGAAATATCGGGGAGTTGAGGGCTATGAGGAGCTGGCACGAAAGAAGAGTTGAGGTCTGGGGCAGATCAGCCAAGATCTTATTGAATGGCAGGGCAGGCTTGAGGGGCCAAATGGCCTATTCCTGCTCCTATTTCTTATATTATGATCCCAGCACGCCTACGCCACAAACCACCAACCAGTCCTCACCCGCCCAGGCAGCCTGCTGTCAGTCTCAGACACTGAACAATCACAGGCTGGAGGCTGCCGTCCGTCAGATGCAGTTTCTGCCTACCCCCTCTGCCTGACATACACTTTAATAAAACAGCCGTCAATCGAAGCTGAGCCACAGGCAGCCGGCTGTCAGTCACAGAGAATTGGCGGGCTGGATACTGGCCACACATTCTTTTAAAACACAAGTTTAAAGGCTTAGGGCAAGGCATTTAAAATTACCACAGACACTGTTGTGCGTGTACAGACACGTTGCTGACCCCTAGTCTTGAGATATTAAATTGACCTCACTACTCCTGGGGCAGGAGAATTCTTCAAGGGTTTCTGTCGTTGATGACTATCCAAAGTCCTGTTGAAAAATGAGTGTATATGGACATCAAACCCAACCACGCCAGCCTCTCTCTGTTACATCTTGCAGATATCAGTCTCCATCTCCAAAATCATCGTGCATGGGAAAAGAAAATGCAGAGAAGAAATAAAAGAAGAGTGAAGCGGCTTGTGATGAGGTGTGTGCAAATACATTTTTGTAATGACACAGTAGTTGATAAGTCATTCTGGTCTGTCCACACATTCCACCTTGTGCTCAGCTCAGAGCAGCACAGGTAAAGGAGCAAAAAATACATCCATTTTATCTGGATTGGGAATAGTGCACGACGGATCGTGCTCAGAATCCAACTGCAATGAATAATAATCAATTACATATATGTACAGCTGAAAAAATTAAACAATATTACTGCATTATGAGAATGTTCATTCAAATTCTGACATGATTACTCGAGTGCTGTTAAAACTGAGGCAAAATATTTATTATCTATTTGATTCACATAACTATTTGAACTACTGATTTTCTTTTTCGCTCCCAATTATTTTAAGTTGACTTACTCCTGTTGCTTTCAGTTTTTATCTTCTTTGCAATTTAACTTTACATATTATTCCATGAACAAAATTCTTCTTCCTTATCACAACAAATGTCTCTTTTTCCAAATATATTGAAATATTTTATTGTTTCCAGTCAATAAATAGACATTCTGCAAAAGTTGAAGTAGTTTGCTGCCACTCTTGCTCTCTTCACAACCACCAACTATCTGGATTCAGTTAAAATAAAATGTTTGTTTCTAACTCACGTAAATAATCAAAAGAATCAAAATCAACTGCAAATTTCTGTGATTTGTAGACAATAGAGGATGTAGCAAACAATGTTCCAAAGGGTTATGCAACTTGGGATGGTAAATGAAAATTTAAACTGATAAATGTAAGGTATTACTCATATATGTAAGGAATTAACGGATTTGAGTTCACACAGGGTGACTTATAAAGTGATTATTAGTAGTTACATCACTTTCAATGTCCAGACAACATAACAAAGCAACTAAAAAAATGTTGGAATATAAAGCCAGAATATAAAAATCTGCAGAAGTTATACTGAGGCTTTACACATTCTGCTAGTCAGACCAGTTGGAATACTGTACTCAGTTTTTCACACTGCACCACACCGCAAAACAGATATAGTTGCATCAAGAGTACAGAAAAGAGGAACAAAACTGGATCCCAAATGCAGAAGAGATAAAATAGGAGAAATTAGAGAAACTTTTGCTTTATGATCTATTAAGGTGGTGGTTAAACTGTACATATAAATATTAATGCTATAAATTAAACAGATCATTATTTCGAAGTAGACAATAAAAATGTGCTGCAGATTACAAATGGGAATCGAGTCGTCCAAATAAATTTAGAAGATACCAGAAAAATGTTTTTGCTCGGTGGTAGTTTTATGAGAAGTTTGCTCCAGCCTCATCTACTGACTATAGTGAGAGAAATGGTGTTTAAAAAAAGGGCTCCATTTGCCAACTGTCAAGATCTACACAACACAGGCACTTATCCAGTTCCTAGAATTCCACCAGGGTTGCCAAATTTTAAGAATCTACCTAAATATTTTTAAGACTATCCACTTTTCTCTAGTGGATTTGAATTTAAAAAAACATGATTAATGATTATACATGTGGGAAAGCACACTCAGACTGCAATAGCGCTGAATAGAAAATAATCCATCTCCAAGAACAATGATTTGCAGTTTTCACGGAAAATTAGATGGTATTGTGGGAACCAAGCACCAGCAAACATAATGCAATTTCCCGTGCTCCCTCCTGCCCTTCTTAAATAATGGAGTGATGTTGGTAGCTTTTCCAATCCAATGGGACATAAGAAAGTGCATAAGAATTAGGAGCAGAATCAGGTCAGATGATCCCTCAAACCTGCTCCGCCATTCCATAAGATCATAAAACGGCTGAACTTCCACATTAACTCCATCCACTTTCCTGCTGATTCCCATATCCTTTGATTCCCTGAGATCAAAAATCTATCAATGCCAGTCTTGAATATGCTCAACAATGGAGCATCCACAACCTTCAAGGGGACAGAATTTCAGATTCCCAACCTTCTAAGTGAAGAAATTTCTCCTCATCTCGATCCTGAATGGTCGACACTTTATCCTGAGACAATACTGAGTCTTACGCTCTCCAGCCAAGGGAACAATCCTCTCAGCATCTACCCTTTCAAGCGTTTCAATAAGATCTGATTTTCAAACTCTCTGCCCCTGCCTGCAACAATGGCAGAGTCCCCCACTCCACAAGGACAGACAGAAACACTAGGGCAAAGTCTTATTTGCATCCTTCTGCTGCACTTCTGCCAAGTTTCAGCTAAACTGCACCGGGGGGCTGCAGGATATTGGCCCCTTAGAATCTAGGCAGCAGAGACAAATTGCTCAATGCCAACTTCGTGCAGAGACAGCCTCAAACCCACCAGGATCTAAAGCCTCTACATGCTGAAGAGAGATTTGTTGGATTTAATTTGTTTTCATCACAGAAATATAGATTGGCGGTGGTGGGGTGCGTGAACCTGAGGCACGTTTGATGTTGATGTAGGTAGGCTATTTGACTTCAGGTCTGATCATAGAATTTTACGACATGGATCTAACAATAATATGCCTTAAATAAGATCATAGATTTAAAGAAACTTCCCCGCCACACAGAGTAGTGGATACACAGGACAGCTGATGGGTTATAACAAGGATGAGCAAATACAAGATAATCAAACATTTAATGGGATATAAGATTGTGTGTTACTCAGACCAAGGGTGGGTGATTATCAGCTATGTCGGGGGCAGCAGGCTAAGGCGGAGTACCAGAGCTGGGAATGGATAAATATTCTGAATTTTGTTTAATTTACTTTCTCAGGAGATTTAAAAGGGAATAAATAGTTATTATGTGGTCTGTGGAAGGATTTGGCTAGAGGTGCCAAATGATATTTTCTCATTTCACATACTTTTACATTAACAAATTGGTTATGTAATAAAATTTGTAAGAGATTTCAGGATTTCAAAGGTACGGCCTCGGTCTGTGGTGCTGTCAATGTACTATTATGCGACATTTTAGAAAGAATGGTGCACCACCTAACGTTACATGACACCCCAAACAGCTGAATAAATATTTGTCTCAGAAAAGAATGTGCTTGCATATCAAAAAAGGACAAATGAAGGGAGTAGCATATTTAATCCAACAGGACTATTTCAATATATTGCACCTTTAAATTGAGATCAAAGTAAAAAGAAATTTCAGTATGTGCGTTCATGTTTGCATAAAAAAATGCAGCCCATGGGTGGAAACAAATCTATATATTTAAGAGCAACATTCTTGGAGAACGACAGCAAGTCCAACTAGCTGGCAAGTAGCAAGAATCCTTGAAGCAACAGTGCCAGAGAGAAACACTCAACAAAGTTAAACACGGACATGAAACAAACCCTACCTGATAAGCAACTGCTTCTGCCCCCCTCTTGAACCTAGGCATCTTGCCGACCTCCACCCCCCAACCTGAGCAGGAATCATGGTCCCCTTCCCCTGAACAGTAAATTAAGTAGGTACATCTCCCCTTCTAAATGTCAAACATCTTCTACCCAGAACCACACACTTCCCCCAAACATGTGCATACTGGCTGCAGTCTTTCCACCAGCTAACCAACCTTATTTCATTCACTCCCCCTGACTGCACTTCTCCATACATAACACCATTCTCCTCAACCAGTTATATTTCTCCTTCCCCGAATGCCAGCTATTCAATTATCTCAATCCCTCTGCAGCCTGCTGTGCTGAATTTCCTTTCCTCAGCACAGCCTTCCTCTGCCCTTCCCTTTCCTATCTCCCGTCCTCCCCAATTCTGCTTGATGTGAAAATTCAAATTGGTCTCGACTACCCATGTGTAATCCACGAGAAATCGAGTCGTGCTTTATATAAATGAAAGTTTTAAGACATGGTTATAACAGAGGATAAATTTACAAATTGTTATCTGGTTCAGCTATGGGATAGGCCTCAGGGTTTTGCTATCACCTTTGGCAGCCCAGAGTTTGGGTCAGAATCCCTGTGTGTGGGGAAACTACCAATTATGATCTTTTGATTTGCTTAATGTGTGAAATTCCAATATAGTTCTGCTTATTTTGTTTAAAGAAAAGTAATGTAGTATTTTACCTGCTTGAGAGAACACGCTATGATTAATGTAGGCATATGTTAAGCTTAGCAAGGTCATGGATACAAGTATCTCAATCCAATTCTCCAATAACAACACGTCCATTATCCAATGAATTGCTTCACTCACTCAAAACCTAACAAAATTAGCTGATGCAGAAATGGCAATTAGTGAGGTTCTTTTCTGAGGTTTAGGAGAGAGTTAGGGTTCTTTGTTCAGGTGTAGGGGAAGCTCTGCATTCAAATTGTACAGTACCATAAGGAGTACAACTATTGGGAAAATGTTTCATTCATAAATATGAAAATTCATCTTGAAGAGCTAAAACAAAAAAATTAACCTTTTATTTTTATTGAAAAAGAAAATCTGTAAAACCAAAACAGAGTTTTGTCATAGCAATAGCAAATGTAAAGGAATTTTTTAATATACAGTTAATTCAGTGGAAAAAGAGGACATTCTCAAAGTAATACAGTCATTGCCACTAACTGCTTTAAGAGGAGTTTATTTTCTTGAATGACAAGTTGTGTTAGCACAGATTTGATCCGTTTTTTCTTCAGAGTTCAGAAAACAATTCTCAAACAATCTGGATTGGCTTCCTTTGATAGAGGGTCAAAAATAAAGTTTTGCAGTTTCCCAATTAAACCGCACTGCTTGATAGCAACTTGGGCAACGGTCTTTTGAATTCAATAAACAGCAGCCAAACTCACCGGAAACAAATCTCATTGCTGTTTTCAGAAATAGAACCCCCTTGAATGATGACTGCGGTGCTATTTTGGGTCCAGTGTTATTGAAGAAAATACTTCCAAATTCAATGCAGACATGGTGAAAATGAACTTCCTATTCTGGTAAAAAGACTTTAAATAACCACAACTGCAAATTAAGTTCTGGAAGAAACAAATTCAATATTTTAAATACGGGAACCACTGAATCTTGGTGGTGGCTGCAATTCCATAAATTTGGTTGGGGTTATTACTGTGACATCTGAGCTTCCATTGCCTGTGCTGTCCACTCGGGGGCAGCCTGGCTGATCTTCTCCAGTAGATTGTTCACTTGGAAACAAAGGGACTGGATCTGTTTGTCCCATGTGGGCAAAGCTTCACGAGCTGGAAGAATAAGAGATAGACATAATATGCTAGTAAAATGCTAGTAGCCCAATAATAAAAGATATAATATTTGAAAAGTGCTGGTGTACCAATGTATTTTGCCACAATGATAGAATTCTGACTCTCCCTAACAACTGGTCTCTGATTATAGTTATGACAATGTAAAGCTGGGGGAGCAGGCTAAGTTACATAGGAAGATAGGGACAGCAGTATGCCAGTGAGCCACTCAAGCCTACTCCCCATTCAATTAGATCACAGCTAACCTGTACCTTAACTCCATTTACCCAACTTTGCTCTATATGGCTTGATACCCTTACCTAATAAAAATCTCAGTCTTGAAAATATCAATTGACTTCGAATCCAATCTAAACAAACTACAGAAAGGTGAATGAAATCAGTCGAGGCGCCAAGTCTTGATCATTATCTGCTGACTTCAGCTGGAACTGTGTGCTTGTACATTAGTCAGTTAAACAGTCAGCTGATAATTACTGCCCAAGCTATCACAAGAACAATGGTCACTTGGGAAAGGTACAAGAAAGGCCATAGCAGTTTCCCAGCGTCAGAAGAAAACTAGGAAAAGGTGAAAATTGGAGGGGAAAAAATGTAACAGGTAATTTAAAAAAAAAAACATTTTCATAACTGTTTCTTCATGTATAATTCAGAGGCCTGAAAAACTGCTGCATATTGAAGTTTTACCCACCATGCACCTCGCCCCGCCTCCCACCCAACCACAACCTACTGACTGAGGAAATAAAAAACACACTCACAAAATCTATTCATTTCAGCTCAATCACTGTTCCCAGACCTTGGTTCGGATGACAGGTGAGCTCACCTCCAATAAGCTATCAAACGCTATAGATTTTCATAATGCTACCTTCCTTTTATTTAAAAAAATTACTGCATCTTAACCATTTTTTTTTACACAAGTATCCCCTCCCATTTCCTCTCCTTTCCCAAAATACCAGACTAAATTGATCACTGTCGATTTAAATTGGTCCACTTCCTGTATATTCTGTTTTGGGGTTGTATTTCAAATCTCAGATTTTTCTGACATTTAAACTTTTACTTTCAATAGCAGTGCCTGGTTAGCTAGCAGCCACGTTGTGACATGGAGTACAATTTCTCCATGACAATACTCCATCTAGAATGGATAAGTGGGTTGGGAGGGACGGGAGAAGAGAAATAATTGGTTGAAAATCAGTCGTATACTTAAGTGAAGCAGGTAACGCATTATCACATCACAAATCAGCATGGAAGATAGTGGCTTGTAATTTCTTGTCTCCTTTACTTAAGAAAATAGAACAATAGGTGGTAAAGACAGAGAGAAATTACACATTTTAGCGAGAAAGGCACAAATGAAACATATCAAATCATTCCATGGTAGGTACATCCATTAATTAACTGCATCTGAAATGTATTTTAATAATCATTTTCATTCTACATATTTTAGTATTAATGTCAATTTTATTCATTTGCACATATGACAATTTGACCATTAATTTTCTCCAGTTCCTTCTTCACCTGGGACTCTCATTCATGTGTTATGCCAACTGGGATTTCCAAAATACATAAAAACACATCCATCAATTAAGTTCACCTCACCAACACACTGAGCCCTTTCCTAAAATAAATTCACTTTCAAAACGTTATGGCCTATTAAAAAATGTTTTAATTTGCAAATGCACTAAGATTGAAATAATTTTAGGGAATTAAAAGTAAGTTAACTATAAAAATTGCGAAGCAGAACACATACATTAACACTTTAAAAAAAACAAGCTTGCTGCTTCCACTATAGCACTAAAAGATAAAAGTTAAAATAATGGGAATGGTGAAAGGAATACGTGCTCCACGTATGTGCATATAGCCATCAATTTTCCAGCATCATTTGATACCTGCAGGGAAGTAAGCAATCACGTACTCTGTACTTTTATGAAACTTCATAAATATACAATTTAACTAATTATTGCTAACATTACTTTTTCCACAAGCAACTTAGGAAAAATGCACGTTCTTCTCACCCAAAATTTGAATTTTCTTTCAAGCGTATAGAAATGATTACAAAATGTAAATTAATTTTCCCAATGACTCTCAAAGGCAGCATGTAGCTTAGCCATAGACCGGAAAAGTTCCTGGTTTGATCTTTAGTCTGTTTCGAGCTAGCAGCAGGCATGCTACAATTAGCCTCAATGCAAAAATCAGCCACAGTTCCTGCTCTTGATTGCTATTCAGTGACTCCTGCTGGAAGTACACATGTGGTAGTCAGAAGAGAACATGATCAGGCTTAACTGTGTTGTTTCCCACAGTTAAAAAGCCTGATTTCATTAAATTGAGGCACAGGAAGATGATCAAGGTCAGAGTTGATCTGTTTGAATATCTATTAATTAATGAAAGATAATCATTTAGCAAACCATTCTGACGAACTACACTGGGATAAGTTAAAACACATACCGCATATATAGGGCAGATGCCTTGGTTGTTCTTGTGCTCACAATATTGGAATTACTGAAGGGAATAAGGGGCCCCTCCAATGGCTCAGTTAGTAAAAGTTATTCAACAGTGCTGAATTGACTGATGCATGTTAGGAAAAATGCAGGTTCTTTCTCCAGTCGCTGCTAAATGAGTTGTCAATTTGAACAACTACTCAGCACTCCTAGGATATGGAAGGGGTGAAGAAAATTTGGCCAGATTTCCTCTTCTGAATGATATCCAATGGCCCTTGCTGGTAAGTGGGCTTATGGACATTAGCTGAGGGTAACATTAGTCTTAACTAAGATATATTTTTATTTGTTCACGGGACGTGGGTGTCGCTGGCTAGGCCAGCATTTATTTCCCATCCCTAATTGCCCTTGAGAAGGTGGTGGTGAGCTGCATACTTGAACCACTGCTGTCCTTGGGGTGTTTGTACACCAACAGTGCTGTTAGGAAAGGAGTTCCAGAATTTTGACCCAGTGACAGTGAAGGAATGGCGATATAGTTCCAAGTCACGATCGTGTGTAGCTTGGAGGGGAACTTGCAGGTGGTGCTGTTCCCATGCCTTTGTCCTTCTAGGTGGTAGAGGTCACGGGTTTGGAAGTACAGCATGGCTAGACGACCCGAACCTGACATGTGTTGGGTTCCGGTCGCACTTCCGGGTCCAGCATTCGGGTTCGGGTTGGGTACGCTCTATCACCACTTAAGGTAAGTGGCTCCAATGTTAATGTACTTTTTGGACTTGAAAGGTGGTTTTGTTAAGCTTGTGCAGATAAGCAACAAAGTGAAAAACGGAAGGTAGGTTAACTGATGGTCAGGTTGGGTCGGGTGAGGGAAAAAGCGAAAGGACTCGGTCCAGGTCGGGCTCAGGTCGTGTTTCATTTGCGGACCTGAGCTGGCCTTTATTTGGAAGGTGCTGTCGAAGGAGCCTTGGTAAGTTGCTTCAGTGCATCTTGCAGATGGTGCACACTGCTGCCACTGTGTGTTGGTGGCAAAGGGAATAAATGTTCAAGGTGGTGGATGGGGTGCCAATCAAGTGGGCTGCTTTGTTCTGGATGGTGTCAAGCTTCTTGAGCGTTGCACCCATCCAGGCAAGTGAAGAGTATTTCATCACACTCCTGACTTGTGCTTTGTAGATGGTGGACAGGCTTTGGGGAGACAGGAGGTGAGTTACTCACCAGAGTTTCCAGCCTCTGACCTGCTCTGATAGCCACAGCATTAAGTGGCTGGTCCAGTTCAATTTCTGGTCACCTCCAGGATGTTGATAGTGGGGGATTCAGCAATGGTCATGCTGTTGAATGTCAAGGGGAGATGGTTAGATTCTCTCTTGTTTGAGATGGTCATTGCCTGGCACTTATGCGGTGCAAATGTTGCTTGCTACTTATCAGCCAAAGCCAGATGTTGTCCAGGTCTTGCTACACATGGATAAGGCCAGCTTCGGTATTTGAGGAGTCGCAAATGGTGCTGGACATCGTGCAATCATCAGTGAACATTCCCACTTCTGACCTTATGATGGAGAGAAGGTCATTGATGAAGCAGCTGAAGATGGTTGGGCATGAGGAACTCCTGCAGTGATGTCCTGGGACTAAGATGATTGACCTTCAACAGCTTCCACAGTTTAACAGCTGTCTAAGTTCACAGATAATGAATGGGCATACAAATAAGCTACTGGATTATGGACAGTACTTGTGGAACCCAGTATAAGTCACTGCCTGTGGGAGAGAAAGGGATAAAATTGAGGGAATTTAAACTGAAGATACTTGGTGTGTACCATAAGGAGTCTAGGTCTTAACTTGGATTAGGACTGTTTTTGGTTTGGTTTGCTACCAGATGATAAGCAGCCTTTAGTGTTCAACATTTAGGCCAAATCTTATTGGAGTGTGGCATCTTGCGGTTGCATTATTAGTTAGAGATTTTCAAACACCCTTACAGCTCAAAATTGTTTTGCATCATAACTTGCTGCAAATGCAAGCTGATAACAACATGACGAGGGCAACAGGGCATCTGGGAACTTAGTGAATAGCAGAACCAACAGTGTATCGCCCTAATCCATGAGATTTAAGGATTGAGAAATAAACAGGAATGATGGAGAAAAAGGATGCATTAGAGTCCAATCAAGTACAGAAAGAGTAACAAAGAGAGGGATTGGATTGAGTGAGAGAAAAAAAGACAGAAAGGAAAAGTGAGAAAATTCTAAAATGACAATTTTTAAATCTCCAAGACTTTAGTACATGCAGAGATGAGACTGAATAGTTTAAATGATTGCCTTTCTGGGCCGGAGAGATGGATTTGTATTATATTAACAATTGTTTAAAGGGTACATGTGCTCTTAATTACCAGCCTAACTTTCGGCAGCAAATATAATGGAAAATTAATGTGGAAATCCAGCAAGTTCTTAAAAATAATGGGGTGGCTAAGGGCAAGATACCATGTGCACAAAGTAAATGTGTGGCTAAATTCTACCAGCAAGTTCTGGAGATTTGCAACTCATGCTGTATCCCTAACCCTCCACCACTGGCACACAGTGGCAGGAATGGGTACCATCCATAAGGTGCACTGCAGCAACTCGGCAAGCTTCCTTCAACAGCACCTTCCAAACCCACGCCCATCTCTACCTAGAAGGACAACGGCAGCAGATGTATGGGAACACCACCACCTGCAGTTCCCCTCCAAGTCACTCACCATCCTGACTTGGAACTATATCATTGTTTCTTCACTGTCGCTGGGTCAAAATCCTGGACCTCCCTCCCTAACAGCACTGTGGGTGTACCTACCTCACATGGACTGCATACTCACGGAATCATACCTGACAGACAATGTCCCAGATACTGCCATCACTATCCCCAGTATGTCCTGTCGCACCAGCAGGACAGACCCAGCAGAGATGGCAGCACAGTGGTATACAGTAGGGAGGGAGTTACCCTGGGAGTCCTCAACATCGACTCCAGACCCCATGAAGTCTCATGCCATCAGATCAAACATGGGCAAGGAAACCTCCTGCTGATTACCACCTACCGCCCTCCCTCAGCTGATAAGTCAGCACTCCTCCATGTTGAACAGCTCTTGGAGGAAGCACTGAGGGTGGCAAGGGCGCAGAATGTACTCTGGGTGGGGGACTTCAATGTCCATCACCAAGAGTGGCTTGGTAGCACCACTGCTGACCGAGTTGGCCGAGTCCTAAAGGACATAGCTGCTAGACTGGGTCTGCGGCAGGTGGTGAGGGGACCAACAAGAGGGAAAAACATACTTGACCTTGTCCTCACCAATCTGCCTGCCGCAGATGCATCTGTCCATGACAGTATTGGTAGAGTGACCACCGCACAGTCGTTGTGGAGACGAAGTCCTGCCTACACTTTGAGGATACCGTCCATCGTGTTGTTTGGCACTATCACCGTGGATAGATTTCCAGCAGATCTCGCAATGCAAAACTGGGCATCCATGAGGTGCTGTGGACCATCAGCAGCAGCAGAATTGTACTCAACCACAATCTGTGACCTCATGGCCCGGCATGTCCCCCACTCTACCATTACCATTAAACCAGGAGACCAACCCTGGTTCAATGAAGAGTGCAGGAGGGCATGCCAGGAGCAGCACCAGGCATACCTCAAAATGAGGCGTCAACCTGGTGAAGCTACAACAGAGGACTATTTGCCTGCCAAACTGCATAAGCAGCATGTGATAGACAGAGCTAAGCGATCCCATAACCAACGGATCACATCTAAACTCTGTAGTCCTGCCACATCCAGCCGTGAATGGTGGTGGACAATTAAACAACTTACTGGAGGAGTTGGCTCCACAAATATCCCCATCCTCAATGATGGGGGAGCCCAGAACATCAGTGCAAAAGATAAGGCTGAAGCACTTGCACCAATCTTCAGCCAGAAGTGCCGAGTTGATGATCCATCTCGGCCTCCTCCTGAAGTCCCCAGCATCACAGATGCCAGACTTCAGCCAATTCGATTCACTCCACCTGATATCAAGAAATGATTGAAGGCACTGGTTACTGCAAAGGCTATGGGCCCTGACAATATTCCGGCAATAGTACTGAAGACCTGTGCTCCAGAACTTGCCACGCCCCTAGCCAAGCTATTCCAATACAGCTACAACACTGGGATCTACCCTGCAATGTGGAAAATTGCCCAGGTACGTCCTGTACACAAAAAGCAGGACAAGTCCAACCCGGCCAATTACCGCCCCATCAATCAGTCTACTCTCAATCATTAGTAAAGTGATGGAAGGTGTCATCAACAGTGCCATCAAAGCAGCACTTGCTTAAAAATAACCTACTCAGTGACGCTCAGTTTGGGTTCCGCCAGGGCCACTCAGCTCCTGACCTCATTACAGCCTTGGTTCAAACATGGACAAAAGAGCTGAACTCAAGAGGTGAGATGAGAGTGACTGCCCTTGACATCAAGGCAGCATTTGAGTGAGTATGGCACCAAGGAGCCCTAGCAAAACTGAAGTCAATGGGAATTGGGGGAAAACGCCGCTGGTTGGAGTCATACCTAGTACAAAGGAAGATGGTTGTGGTTGTTGGAGGTCAATCATCTGAGCTCCAGGACATCACTACAGGAGTTCCTCAGGGTAGTGTCCTAGGCCCCACCATCTTCAGCTGCTTCATCAATGACCTTCCTTCAATCATTTGGTCAGAAGTGGGGATGTTCACTGATGATTGCACAATGTTCAGCACCATATCCAGGCTGATAAGTGGCATGTAACATTCGCGCCACACAAGTGCCAGGCAATGACAATCTCCACAAGTGACAATCTAACTATCTCCCTTGACATTCAATGGCATTACCATCGCTGAATCCCCCACTATCAACATCCTAGGGGCTACAATTGACCAGTAACTGAACTGGAGTAGCCATATAAATACCGTGGCTACAAGAGCAGGTCAGAGGCTAGTAATCCTGCTGCGAGTAATTCATTTCCTGACTCCCCAAAGCCTGTCCGCCATCTACAAGGCACAAGTCAGGAGTGTGATGGAATACTCTCCACTTGCCTGGATGGGTGCAGCTCCAGTAACACTCAAGACGCTCGACACCATCCAGGACAAAGCAGCCCGCTTGACTGGCACCCCATCCACAAACATTCACTCCCTCCACCACTGACGCACAGTGGCAGCAGTGTGTACCATCTACAAGATGCACTGCAGAAACGCACCAAGGCTCCTTAGACAGCACTTTCCAAACCTGCGACCTCTACCAACTAGAAGGGCAAGGGCAGCAAATGCATGGGAACACCACCACCTCCAAGTCGCACAGCATCCTGATGTGGAACTATATCGCCGTTCCATCACTGTCGCTGGGTCAAAATCCTGGAACTCCCTTCCTAACAGTACTGTGGGTGTACCTACCTCACATGGACTGTAGCGGTTCAAGAAGGCAGCTCACCACCACCTTCTCAAGGGCAATTAGGGATGGGCAGTAAATGGGGCCTTGCCACCGATGCCCACATCCCATGAATGAATAAAAAAAAAGGTACAACAGTGCTAATCACTCCCTTACGTGTGAGCACCTTAAATTTAGAGTATGCCATACTTCCCAATACTTAAGTATACCCCAGGGGTGTATTAACAGGATCACCTTGTGATCTGAAATTGATATTCATGTCTCGCACGAACTTTCATATTCACCTCTTCAATCTTTCAGAAGATGGACCAAGAAAACACTTGGTAAGACAAGGCTAGATACAAATCATTAAGCTGCTTTACTTCACAACATGAAGAGCAACAATCAAGATTGGATTCACTTAATTCAAACAGTCCAACTTGTCTTTACGTAATACAAAATAATGAAACTGATATGCTTCCCCACATTAATGGGTTATCTTACTTGGCTGAAATACAGTCAAGTCTAACTGCCCTTCTTCAATGTAACTTTCTGATATTTGGAAGGCTTGCCCTTGCAGCTTTCAGAATTTTAAAACCTGACGACTAGCTTGCGTTCCTGTTTTTTTTCTCTTTCTTCATAACCAGAGGAGAAGGTTTATAGCAGACAACATCTGCAAAGTGGCTATGACTAGGGATCTCCAGGAATGAAGTGTTCATCAATTACTGAGATAGGTAACAAATTACTTACTGTTTTCAGTCTTTGGGGAAACAACTTCAAGATTATTCCAATAGAATTTTAACTAGCTTTTGTCTTGGTGCTTTTTTTTTTAATGAACCTATGTGAATACACCGTAATTTAAAAGCCCAAAATTTAAATGCAACTCTTTTCCAATTCCTTTCTGTGGAAAAATGGTTAAAATGAAATTCCTTATATACTCCCCAAGAGAAGCACTTTCCTCATATTTAGCTCCTTAACCCATAATAGATGGGAGTTTGTCGCATTAAAAACAATAGGCACAGAAATCTGCCATACACTGATGCATTATACCTTCAAGCTGTCTCAGGGGCCCAGATTTTGCTGTGATAATGGTGGCAGAATAACACAGAAATGCAAAAGTTGCAGTCAGTGAATCTACACTCCTCCATAGAATGCACTAGAGAGGTTGCCACAGACTGCAATCTCCATTGCACTCATAAATTGACAAGAATTTTCACTTCTACTCTGTTAGCCTTGCTGTAAAAACCCTTCAAAAAGTTACATCTTGTTGAATGAAGTGCAACTGAGTTTTTAAACAGTGCCAAAACTTCATAATTATTGCTAAACACCCTTAACTGGCCCTGAAAAATGAATTTTAGATTTGTGGAATGTCAAATTTCTTCACAATGGTAAAAAGAAATTCACATTTTAAAAAAAAATATATTTTTTTTTAAAAAGCTTAATTACCTTTATTTTAGCTTCTCTTGATACAGTCATTTAAATTTTCAGATAGTGAAATAAATGTATAAGTGGAATATTTTAAGTGCTTTTAAGTTCCTAGTTTGCTGCATGTGAATACTGCAATGTGATTGTTTGCCTAGCTGTTTGCTAAATCACTCCTGCTGCATGCCAAGATATTCCCATTGACTTGGTGCCAGATTTAAACTGCCATGGAGAAAGGGGAAAATTCCCACCACAGAGATCGCTCGATTTTTGTAGGCAGTTTTCTTTGAGGTCAGTGGCCAGTGCCCTTGCTACGCCACTGACTGCAAAATCTGGGCCAGCATCTCAATTTAAACATGTAGGATTCTCTGTGTTATATAAACTTATAACTATAGATCGAGGAAATATTTCAGAAGGGAGGCACTTACTGAAGCACTTACTTTCAAAGTGGACGATTCCATCAATTTGATCGATAAATCCATTCATTCGGCCCTCAGTGATCATTTGAGATGCAATTTTCTCTGCCTAGTGGAAAAAATACAAAAGGAAGCAATTATTTTACCAACTCAACACTCCAGTTATCAGTATACCAGAAAAGGCAGAGGACTTATGTAAATCAACAGTTGAGAGGTGATCAGCATACTAAGGAAATAGTGAAAATTAACACTATTAAAACTGCTAAATGAGGAGAAAGCGATCGAACGTTTCCATTTTATCACTTTTTTTTCTAGCTAAAGCTAGATATAGAATGAGTGGTATTGCAAACCTACAATTTAATAATTTGCTTTGGACTTGGGAGAGATTTCAAGAGATCTACTGGGACTAAACAAAGATTTTGCTTCTCATACCAGCAGGATACTTAGTCTAATCTCCTTAAAGTTAAAAGTGAAGACTGTCATTTTTCATTTACCAGTATCATTTGAAAAGCAATATTTGGAACTGAAAAGCTCACATTAAAGCTTTCAAAATGTTGACTTGATCCTCATTTGTATTTGTTAACCGTTTTAGTTTTTTCAAAATCCTCCTTCTGCCCATGATCTGCAAGGAGTAATTTTTCTGTACTCTATCCTCGGAGGTGGTAACTAAAGGGTCAACAATTACTGTAGATTCAGTTATCTTCTAATTGTGCTATGCTACCAATTTCTCTCTGAAATGGTGGATATTGCTGTAGAGACCAGAGTCTCAAATTTAACACCCCCATTCATCAGGTCGGGGCTAAAATAAAAGGGTTGAGCAACTTGACCCCATTCCCGTCCCTTTCAATCTTAACATGCCAAAATCAGACCATTGACAAGGATCCTGCAAAAGGCAGATGGGGTTCTAAGTAACATTCCAAAGTTGTGGCCGAAAGACATCATTGGTGCTATAACTTATTTAACTGGAAGGGGGGTGGTTCAAGCTGTCAGCTGACTGGCTGCTGATCTGAGGCAGGAGCTGCCGACTCCCAAACATAAGTGCTAAAGATCTGCTCTTCTAGCACTCTTTGCGAGCCAGAAGGAGCCTGGCACCCCTACCTCCCCACTGCACACTCTGAACCCGATCTCTCGAGTCTCACCATTCCTCCCAATCTAAACCAGAGCTAAGGTTTCCTTCCGAGTGCTGGGGTCCTTGGCTATGGCCTCCTGCCGCTAGTTTTCACTCCCGCTTGCCAGCCAGGCAGGAGGCAGACCAACAGTATTCAAGTGCCATGCCGTTAAGATCAGCAGGACTTTCACCTCCCTAGCCTTGTCGATACTTCGGCCAAATATCAAGGCCCAGATGTTTACATAATGTAGCTTTTATTTATAATTAAATAGTAACATTAAGTACAAAAATATATATAATGATAAAGTTTGCAATAAGTCAATCTCTCTTCACAAGCAGCTTTAGATTACGTATAAAATTCTGGGATAATGTCGAACTAAGTTCTGGTGCTATAGGAGGAGATTAGCCTATTTCATTTTCATAAATCTTCAGTATGTCCCTTAAGCAAAGAGCAAACCTGTGCACCAGTATAGATCCTGTTTCAAGATCTTACTTTTACCTTTTTAGATGTCAATACCAACCCTCATTTGAGGTGTAAGATCTTGGACAAAGTCAGTAATACTTCATACATATACAAAAGTGCCAACAGAAAAACGGTTGTAATAAATGCTATGATGCAAATCACAAAAGACATGATCACTTCAGTTGTTTCTGATCATATAAAACCATATCATGTGTTATGAGAGTGCTTTTCTAAAAAAAATATATATTTTTAAGGACTCATTTAAATTGTGGAAATGGATTCATTTGGAAGCCTGAAGAAATGCTGAACTTTGTTTTTTTTCACTGGGGTCACTGAAAGGACACTTGACTGAAAACACTTACTGGAAGAATCGAAGAGTGCTAAAAACAACCTTTGCTGGAAATCATGTGCTTTAAGCTCAATAAACAACAGAAACCTTAATGACCTGGGGAAGATGTTTACAGAGAAGCCACATGTCAAGGCTTATGGAGGTCAAGAGGTTGACTTTCTGTTTCGGGGCTTGGATTGTTCTCAGTTCAGTTGAGGTGTGAACTGTTTTAAAGACAGCTGGTTTTGCCTGTCAAAAATAAGAAACCCCCAGCTCATTTTGCCTGCACCCCTCTAAGAGACCCTGAGAAGTAAAGTGTGTCAGTTCCTCTTTCCTCCTGTCTTTGCAAAAACCCTGCGATTCAAGTGTGTGTTGGCTGAAACTCCTTATACCATGTCTCCTGGAAAGCCTACCAAACGATTTCTCAAAATCTCCAGAACCAATTGCTTCTGACAAGATCTCCATGACCCGTCTCTGCATACTTGGAAGCCAGACTAAAAGGGTCAACTGACTTCCTTCCACTTCTCTTTTTTTTTGTCAAGAATTAACAAGTATTTGGCCAAAATATTCACTTCTGTCTTTTTTTTGTAACAGACTTCTGCAGAGAGAATTTCTGCAATTTTTTTCCTCTGTGTGCGTGTGTGTGTACGCGCGCACGTCTGGGTGGGGGTAGCGAATTTAAAAAAGGAATTTTCATATTTCAATCTGTGTGTAAGTGCTTTGCTTCATTACTGGATAAGTCTTGTTTGATAATAAACTGATAATTTTGTTGTTTATTAAAGAAACCTGGTTGGTGTATTTTATTCTGGGAAAAAGAGTAGAGTCTATGATTGATTGGGTAACTGTGTAATCATTTTAAAAAAAATATGTTGTGACTTGTGGAAAAATGGGACTAGAAAAGTCAGTGCATCCTCCCAAGCAAATCATTTGGATTTTTTAAAACTGCATTAAACCAGCATTTTAAACTCAATATTGACCTTTTTTATGGTCCCTATTTATCACAATCAAACAGTATTGTAGTATATTGCATGTCATTGTCCAATTCTATCAAAGTATGTAAAAAAACTTTTCCAAGTGCTTTTAATCAATGTGAAAAGTATTCCATTTTCACTCCTTGTACAAATTTGAGGATCATTTATTTAAATCAGTGAGTGTAACTTAGTATTGTATTGATAAATTTTTATTTTTGTACCTTTGACACCAAAATTTAAAGACAGACTATTTAACTGTTCATTAAGGTAGGGGATATCAGACTAGGTATAGCATAGACACAGTGCAAAGAGCAAAAGGTATTGGAGATACACAGCAGGCCAGTCAGTATCAGTAAGGAGAAAACACAAGTTAACATTTTTGTACAGCAATAAGCATCCATACTCAAAACATTAACTTGCCTTTCCTTTTTGCTAATGCTGCCTCAGCTCTTGTGCATTACCTGCATTTCCTGATTTATTTCAGATTTCCAGCATTTGGACATGTTTTGGTTGCAGAGGAAATATTAATTTATTTTGTCCAATATGCCTCAGAAGCAATAAAGCATCCCCCGCTACACCAATATGAGATTTCCAGTCCCCATAACAATCATTCTGTGAACTAAGTGGGAGATTATGGCTGATTTTGTGTTGCGGTCTTGCACATTTCAAGAACTAGATTGATATTGCACAAATTTATTTCATGGATGACTTTTGTAGTTAGCAGAGTGCTGATTTTGCATCACATCAGTCTGACCCACAATGGAATGAAAGTACCAGAAACAGACTGAAAAAATTAACACTGCCCTACTGGAGACAAGAGAAACAGCTTTTGTAAACATAGATGAAGAATAAAGAATCACAGAATGGTTACAGCACAGAAGGAGACTATTTGTCCTGTTGTGTCCATGGCGGCCCATTGCAAGAGCTATTCCCCACTCCCTTGTCCATAGCTTTGCAAATCTTTTCTCTTCAGATAATTATCCAATTCCCTATTGAAAGCCATGATTCAATCTGCCTCCACCACAGTCTCAGGCAGTACATTCCAGATCCTAACCACTTTCTGCATCAAGAAGTTTTTCCTCATGGGCCTCTGATTCTTTTGCCAATCATCTTAAATCAGTGACCTCTGGTTCTCAACCCTTCCACCCAATGAGAACAGTTTCTCCCTATCTACTCTGTCCAGCCCCCTCAATTTTGAATACCTCTATCAAATCTTCTCTCAATTTTCTCTTCTCTAATGAAAACTGTCCCAGCTTTGCCAATCCATCCACTAACTGAAGTCTCCCACCCCCGGAACTATTCTCATAAATCTTTTCTGCACCCTCCCTAATGCCTTCCTAAAGTGTAGTGCCCAGAATTCGACACAAAGACTGCTGGATAAATCTAAGTGCAGTCTTAGGAAAATTAACATATAACATAGTTTCAGCAAAAAGGTTGGCTTTAAAATACACTAGGATGGAACGAACTGATTAATTCACCAAATATTTTAATTAAGCTGAACTAGTGGAAAGCTTCCACTGAAAACTTTTACTATGTTAATAGGAAGATAAAAAGTCAATCGGGTAAACTAAAGAATAACATGGGTAAAACTATTGCAGTTTATTGACTATATTAATTCAAAAGTCTTCGATAGGTATATCAATAGCAAAACAGTGGTAAGAGGAAGAGCTGGGCCGATTAGGGACCAAAAACAGGATTTACTCATGGTGGCAGAGGGCATGGCTGTGGTACTGAATGAGTACTTTGCATCTGTCTTTACCAAGGAAGAAGATGCTGCCGAAGTCGCAGTGAAAGAGGAGGTAATTGAGATACTGGATGGGCTAAAAATTGTTAAAAAGGAGGTATTAGAAACGCTGGCTATACTTAAAACTGATAAATCACCAGGACTGGATGGGATGGATCAGAGAATGCTGAGGAAATTGCGGAGGCATGGGTCACAATCTTCCAATCGTCCTTAAATACAGAGGTGGTGCCCAAGGACTGGAGAATTGCAAATGTTAGCCCCTTGTTCAAAAAAGAATAAGCCCAGCAGCTACAGGCTAGTGAATTTAACCTCAGTGGTAGGAAAGCTTTTAGAAATGATAATCCAAGGCAAAATTAACAGTCACTTGGACAAATGTGGATTAATAAAGGAAAGCCAGTATGGATTTGTTCAGGGCAAATTTTGTTTAACTAATTTGATTGAGTTTTTTGATGAGGTAACAGAGAGGATTGATGTGGGTAATGTGGACTTCCAAAAGGCATTTGATAAAGTTCCACATAACAGGCTCATCAGCAAGGTGAGGTGGCATGGATACGAGGTTCATTGAGTGACAGGAAACAGAGAGTAGTAGTGAACAGTTGCTTTTCGGATTGGAGGAAGGTATATAGGGGGTTCCCCAGGGGTTGGTATTAGGACAATAATATAAAAGCAAAATACTGCGGATGCTGGAAATCTGAAATAAAAACAGAAAGTGCTGGATACACTCAGTAGGTCTGGCAGCATCTGTGGAGACAGTAACAGATAACATTTCACGTCTGTGACCTTTCATCAGACCTAGCAAAGGTTATAAATGCAATAGGCTTTGAACAAGTGAAAAGCGGGGTGGTGGGGAGGGGGGAAGAGATCAACAAAAGGGAAGATGCATGATAGGGCAGAAGACAGGAGAGATTAAATGACAAAGATGTCACAGAACAAAAGGCAAAGGGAGTGCTAATAATTGTATTAAAACACAAAGCATTAGTCCAGAGAGTGTGTTAATGGCAGAATAATGAATAGCTCTGCTCAAAAGCAAAAACATGAAAAACAAGTTAAAGACAGACCCCTGGTTAAAATAAATTAAATTAAACCAAAAAAAAAGTCAAGCTCTGAAATTGTTGAACTCAATGGTAAGTCCAGAAGGCTGTAGAGTGCCTAATGAGAAGGTAAGATGCTGTTCCTCGAGCTTGCATTGAGGTTCACTAGAACACTGCAGCAGGCCAAGTACAGAAATGTTGGCATGGGAGCAGGGTGGTGAATTAAAGTGGCAAGCAACCGGAAGCTCGGGTCATGCTTGCTGACTGAGCGGAGGCGCTCCACAAAGCAGTCACTCAATCTGCACAATTCTGAAGGGAGTGCAGGAGCGGAGGGACCTGGGGGTACATGTGCATAAATTGTTGAAAGTGACAAACAGATTGAAAAAGTGGTTAATAAGGCCTACTACGTTTGATAAATAGAGGCGCGGAGTACAAGAGCAAGGAAGTTATAGTGAACCTTTATAAAACACTGGTTTGGCTACAACTGGAGTATTGTGTCCAATTTTGGACACCACATTTTAGGAAGGATTAAAGAGTTAGATTACAGAGTTGCTCCTTAAAACCCACATCTTTGACTAAGCTTTTGGTCACCTCTTTCTGTAGCTGGTGTCAAACTTTTAAAACAGTAAAGATGTCCCAAGGTGCTTCACAGAAGTGTAATCAGATGTCGAATTAAATGGATAACCTGCCTGCTCAGGTTTGGCCCTGTACCACAGCACACAGTGTACTTACATCAGAGAATTGTAAGGAAATGGTTAATACTTATTAACTTTTACTTTTTGCCTGTTCGCGTAAATTTAAATTAAAAGGAATGCAAATCAGAGACCTGTTGTTAACAAGTTAGTGCATCAACACAGAACAAGTAGGGACAGTCTTTGCTGATTCAGTGGAGAAAACAGTCTTTGTTAGCTCTAGACTTGCAAAGGCACCAGCCCTAGAAAATTAGGGAGTGTGAATCAAGTTATGGGAGTTATACATGTTAAAACATTAGTCCAGCTCATTGGATGAAGTAATACTTCGAAGCATGTGGAATCTCATGTAGCCACAGTGGAAAAAAAAGGTATAAAAAGAGGGATATTAGAATAGTCATTTCAGAAATTGACAAGGCCTGATCAGCCATTAAACCTTCTAGCTCAAAACCTATAATGAGGTAAATTTTCTGGTCTTGTATCGCAAGTGCGACCTTGGCTGTATCTGTATAGCCAACGATACTGCAGTGACGGGGCAGACCAAGGCAGAGCATGACTGGAACTTGCATTTGCTAACGCTGGTTGCTCGTCGTGAGGGCCATGTGTTTAATAGCAAGAAGTGGCAGGTCAATGTTGGCACATCAACTTCTTTGGGTCGATATATTCCATCACAGGAAAATGCCCAAACCCAGCTAAGATTGAAGCTATCAGAGCCATGCAAACTCCTCAGGACTGGGATGACCTACAACTGTGTCTAAGGCCGTTAGTCCTGTAAATCCGCTGTTTCGCTGAGCGAGCAGCATCAGTTAGGGAATTGCTGCATAAAGATACCCCTTACTTGTCAAGTCAAGTATTATGACCCAACCAAAGAGACTATACTCGTAGCCGAGTATCGGCGCTAGCATCAGGCAGGAAGGGAAGCCAATCGCCTTCACGAAGAGTTTGTCACAAACTCAATCCAATTACTCCAACATCGAACGTGAAACCATAGCTCTGGTTTTTGGTATGGCTAGGTTTCACACCTCCTCGTTCCGAAAACATTTAACCGTAGAGACTGACCACAAGCCACTTGAAACCATATGGCGCAAACCGTTTATGAGTGCTCCTCTGCGGTTGCAGAGACATTTGGTGGAGGCCCAGGGCTATAATTCTGACGTCTGATATAAACCAGGCAGAAAACGGTCATATCAGATACCCTGAGCAGGTTGCCTAACCCAAATACAGATGCAGATGTCTCGCTAGATTTGCATGTCTACAGTGTGGATACTGAGATTGAAGATGCCCTGAAGATCGACATCCATGAGATCAACTAAGGAGATGAGACGGCACATGACGCTACACTATCGTCGTTTTTTTTTACTTTTGCTTTAATCAGAAACAAAGTTTATAATTAAAGAGGATTCAAAAACATAAATGAGCAGCAAATATATGTGAATAACTCTCATGATCAAAACACAAAGAATGGTCTTTGGGTTTATTGTTCTGGATGCACCATCAGTCTTCCTCCAATTCTGGCCTCTTGTGCATCCCCACTTCCTTTGCTCCACCATTGATGGCCATGCCTTCAGCAGCCTAGACCCTAAGCTCCTTGAAGTTCTGCAGCCTTTGGGACTGGGTGCATACAATGTGAAGACCTTTCAGAGGTTGCAGTTCTTCTCACTTCTGTGGGGCTCAAAGTCCGTAACTGTTCTGCAGATTCACTATCGTTGTTGTGGAAGGTGACTGTGGAAGGACAGCCTGATTCCATATAGCAAGTAAACGAATGTCTACGCTGTTTCTGGCTGCATCGAGACGAGCTTGACATATCACAAGAGATCATTTTCAATGAGAAACAAGTTCTGATATTCTAACCCAACTGCATCAAGGGCATTTAGGAATAGAACGTACCAGATGCCTTGCTAAAGAGACGATCTACTGGCCAGGAATTAACAGCGATGTTGAGACGGTGGCGAAATCCTGTGAGGCATGTCAAAGTTGTCAGCCAAATCAACAGAAGCAACCCTTGATTCCACATGAAACACCTTCACATCCATGGGTGAATATTGGAACGGATTTATTTCACATTCAAGGTGATGATTTCCTCCTTGTTACGGATCATCTTCACCCAAGTTTCTGATCATCGGGCAGCTGCAAGATATGTCAAGTGCAGCAGTTGCTGTGATGGTCATTGCTCTGTTCAGCCTATCTGACGTGCTGAAGGAAATCATCGCCAATAATGGGCTGCAATATGCAGAAGACCATTCTAAGAGATGTGTGCCAGATGGGAAGTACATCATGTGACATCGTCTCCGCATTATCCAAAGTCCAACAGCATGGCTGACGCATTGTGCGCACCATCAAATCACTGATTTTAAAGTGTAGGCAGATTAGGAGAAGATCTCAAGGTTGCAATTCAGCACCTCCCGGCTACTCTATTGGACATGGACTTAACGTTGCCTGCAGCGTTGATTTTTGAAAGGCAGGTAAGAACTACCCTGCCTGGTCATCGTCTCTCTAAGTTTTTCACAGTAAAGGATATTCTTCTTTGGCCTCCTTGTCTCGAGAGACAGTGGGTAAGCGCCTGGAGGTGGTCAGTGGTTTGTGAAGCAGCGCCTGGAGTGGCTATAAAGATCAAATCTAGAGCGACAGGCTCTTCCACAGGTGCTGCAGATAAAATTGGTTGTCGGGGCTGTTACACAGTTGGCTCTCCCCTTGCGCTTCTGTCTTTTTTCCTGCCAACTGCTGAGTCTCTTCGACTCGCCACACTTTAGCCCCGCCTTTATGGCTACCCGCCAGCTCTGGCGATCACTGGCAACTGACTCCCACGACTTGTGATCAATGTCACAGGACTTCATGTCGCGTTTGCAGACGTCTTTAAAGCGGAGACATGAACGGCCGGTGGGTCTGATACCAGTGATGAGCTCGCTGTGCAACGTATCCTTGGGGATCCTGCCATCCTCCATGTGGCTCACATGGCCAAGCCATCTCAAGCGCCACTGGCTCAGTAAGGCGTATATGCTGGGGATGTTGGCCGCCTCGAGGACTTCCGTGTTGGAGATACGGTCCTGCCACCTGATGCCAAGGATTCTCCGGAGGCAGCGAAGATGGAATCAATTGAGACGTCGCTCTTGGCTGACATACGCTGTCCAGGCCTCGCTGCCGTAGAGCAAGGTACTGAGGACACAGGCTTGATACACTCGGACTTTTGTGTTCCATGTCAGTGCGCCATTTTCCCACACTCTCTTGGCCAGTCTGGACATAGCAGTGGAAGCCTCCCCCATGCGCTTGTTGATTTCTGCATCGAGAGACAGGTTACTGGTGATACTTGAGCCTAGGTAGGTGAACTCTTGAACCACTTCCAGAGCGTGGTCGCCGATATTGATGGATGGAGCATTTCTGACGTCCTGTCCCATGATGCTCGTTTTCTTGAGGCTGATGGTTAGGCCAAATTCATTGAAGGCAGCCGCAATCCTGTCGATGAGTCTCTGCAGACACTCTTCAGTGTGAGATGTTAATGCAGCAATGTCAGCAAAGAGGAGTTCCCTGATGAGGACTTTCTGTACTTTGGACTTTGCTCTTAGACGGGCAAGGTTGAACAACCTGCCACCTGACCTTCAGTGGAGGAAATTCCTTCTTCTGAAGACTTGAACGCATGTGAGATGATCCCAAACAGTGTAGGTGCGAGAACACAGCCCTGTTTCACACCACTCAGGATAGGAAAGGGGTCTGATGAGGCGCCGCTATGCTGAATTGTGCCTTTCATATTGTCATGGAATGAGGTGATGATACTTAGTAGCTTTGGTGGACATCCGATCTTTGCTGGTAGTCTGAAAAGACCACGTCTGCTGACGAGCAAGACTACACCTTCTTCAGGCAGGGTAGGGATCCTGAAGAACCAAGACAGCATGCAGTGGGCTTCGCCATCAGAAACTCCTTGCTCAGCATGATAGAGCCACCCTCAAATGGCTCGGAACGCATACTGTCCAAACGACTGCTCATCGCCTCTGGTCCAGTACACCTACTCAGCATCTATGCTCCAACACTCTGCTCCCCACCTGAAGCTAAAGGCCAGTTCTACGAGGAACTCCATAATATCCCCAATACCGAACATCTGTTCCTGCTGGGGGACTTTAATGCCAGGGTTGGGGCTGACCATGACTCATGGCCCTCCTGCCTTGGGCACTATGGCACTGGAAGGATGAATGAGAATGGACAGCGACTGCTTGAGTTGTGTACCTATCATAACCTCTGCATCACCAACTCATTCTTTCTTACTAAACCCTGTCACCAGGTTTCTTGGAGGCACCCAAGATCACGTCGTTGGCACCAGCTGGACCTCATCGTCACAAGGCTAGCCTAAACAGCGTTCAAATCACATGCAGCTTCCACAGTGCGGACTGCGACACCGACCACTCCCTGGTGTGCAGCAAGGTTAGACTCAAACCAAAGAAGCTGCATCACTCCAAGCAGAAGGGCCGCCCACGCATCAACACGAGCAGAATTTCTTATCCACAGCTGTTACATAAGTTTCTAAATTCACTTGAAAAAGCCGTTCAAAACACTCCTACATGGGATGCAGAGACCAAGTGGGCCCACATCAGAGACACCATCTATGACTCAGCAATGACCACCTATGGCAAACGTGTGAAGCAGAATGCAGACTGGTTTCAATCTCACTTTGAAGAGCTGGAACCTGTCATAGCCGCTAAGCGCATTGCACTGTTGAACTACAAGAAAGCCCCCAGCAAGTTAACATCCGCAGCACTTAAAAGTAACCAGAAGCGCTGCACAAAGAACAGCCAGGCGCTGCGTAAATGACTACTGGCAACACCTATGCCGTCATATTCAGCTGGCCTCCGACACCGGAAACATCAGAGGAATGTATGATGGCATTAAGAGAGCTTTTGGGCCAACCATCAAGAAGATCGCCCCCCCCGCAAATCTAAATCAGGGGACACAATCACTGACCAACGCAAGCAAATGGACCGCTGAGTGGAGCACTACCTAGAACTGTACTCCAGGGAAAATGTTGTCACTGAGACCGCCCTCAATGCAGCCCAGTCTCTGCCAGTCATGGATGAGCTGGACGTACAGCCAACAAAATTGGAACTCAGTGATGCCATTCATTCTCTCGCCAGTGGAAAAGCCCCTGGGAAGGACGGCATTACCCCTGAAATCATCAAGAGTGCCAAGCCTGCTATACTTCCCGCACTCTATGAACTGCTTTGCCTGTGCTGGGACGAGGAAGCAGTACCACAGGACATGCGCGATGCCAATATCATCACCCTCTGTAAGAACAAGGGTGACCGCGGTGACTGCAACAACTACCGTGGAATCTCCCTGCTCAGCATAGTGGGGAAATTCTTCGCTTGAGTCGCTTTAAACAGGCTCCAGAAGCTGGCTGACCGTGTCTACCTTGAGGCACAGTGTGGCCTTCGAGCAGAGAGATCCACCATTGACATGCTGTTCTCCCTTCGCCAGCTGCAGGAGAAATGCCGCGAACAACAGATGCCCCACTACGTTGCTTTCATTGATCTCACCAAAGTAAAGGATATACTTCCTTCGCAACAAAGGAAGATGAAGGCATCGTATTACAGGCAAGCAGGACCAGAATTGGCTCAGTTGCGGGGAGGACAAAAAGTCAGAGTCCTCAGACATGTATCACAAACTTAGTATCCTGCAGAGGTTGCTAATATATGCGGCCAGCACAGATCATACGAGGTCCAGACACCCAAGGTGCAATTCTCAGACAAAACCGAAATCAACTCAGAGAGCTGTACGACAACACTACATATGACAACCTTGTGGCATCATGGACACTTTCAAAGTGTTATGACCAAGACAGGAGTAATGCACTGTTAATTCAATCCCACTACTCCACAGGTCACAGTATATTAGTAAAGTTTCCCACCTACTGGACTCACTCACTCACTCCCCAAAGTCTTTCCACCATCTACAAGCTACAAGTCAGCTGTTTGATGGAATGCACTCCACTTGCCTGGAGGAGTGCAGCTCCAGCAACATTCAAGTAGCTCAATACCATCCAGAACAAAGCAGTCCATCTGATTGGCACCCCATTCACCATCTTAAATATTCACCACCTCCGCCACCAGGGCACAACAGCTACAGTGTGTACCATCTACAAGATACACACTTCAGCAATTCACCATGGCTTCTTCGACAGCACTTCCCAAATCTATTACTTCTACCACCAAGAAGGACAAGGGCCGCATGCACATGGGAACACCAGCACCTGCAAGTTCCCCTCCAAATCACACACGATCTGTAATTTGGAAATATATTCTTGTTCCTTCGTTGTCGTTGAGTCAAGATCCTGGAACTCCCTACTTAACAGCAGTGGGGGAGTACTTTCACCACACAGACTGCAGCAGTTCAAGAAGGCGGCTCACCATCACTTTCTCAAGGACAATTAGGGGATATGCAATAAATGCCAATCTTGCTAGTGACACCCACATCCTGCAAAGGTCGCACAGACCCGAAACGTTAACTCTGTTTTTCTCTCTACAGATGCTGCCTGACCTGCTGAGTATTTCCAGCATTTTCTGTTTTTGTTTCCAATTTCCAGCATCCACAATGCCATGTCTTTGTATTAATCATGACATACACAACTTTAATATAGCGGCGTGACACCAAAGTCGGTGTGTAAAGGCACCTTTAAACGTGGCAATGGATTTCTATGCTTTAGGAAATATTTAGCTGACCAAAAATAGAAGCAGAGAAGACAGTTACTTTGATAACTAATTTTAGACAGCAAACAAAATGAAGCCAATAGCACACGAGTTTGAAAAATGCCCCATTACTGATGTGACAAGACAACCAATGTGTCTAATTTATTACACCGAAGAAGGGTCACTGACCCGAAACGTTAACTCTGCTTCTCTTTCCACAGATGCTGCCAGACCTGCTGAGTGATTCCAGTATTTCTTGTTTTTGTGTCTAATTTATTCTTTACTCCAGCTCATTAGACTTTGGCCCCTTCTTCAAAATAAGAATTATGTTTGTTCCTTTTCGCTATTCTAAAACAATGACGACTATGACAGCAGAAATTTGTAAGCCAAGGAAGATGTTAATTCCTCAAAATACTACATTGAGAATCCAAGCATCTGCATCATTGGGCTGAGTAGATTTTGTGGGTTCCAAGTTTTGAGGAAAAATTTGGCTTTACTGATTTGCTTCTGCTGATCGGGTTACAATATGTTAATATGGCTTTTGATACTTGACTCAGGATTTGAGATAACTTTTCAGAGGCCAATTTTCACATACTGATGTAAGTCAGTTTGACGGAGAACCAGAAGAGTTGGGAAGAGTTGTGGGCATTAGGACACAGCACAAATGAGGAAGACACAGGGGTGTGGCACAAGCATGTGCTTAGATTGCCTTGGTTTGTAGCCAAATTATAAATCCAAGCAAGGGGTTTCAGGGTACTCTACGACATGGCTGTACAGGCTGTCCATGCAATGCTTCTAGAATCCCTCAGACTTCTTTCTTGCCTTGTTATTGGTCACAGTAAATTGCGCTTTATAAATAAATGAACACGGTCAGAACACTGCAATTAAGCAATGGACCCACGGCCCAGGCCATTATGCGACGTGAAATTAGCCAAGAAAACTCCACTCGAACCAAGACCTACTGCATAGTTGAACAAGTTCCAAACTATTAAGAGCTGGACTGATTTCACCAGAATGGTATTGTGCCAAGAGCATTCAAATTCTATGAGTCAATACATATGCATAATTATTAACAAAACCAGCTGCAGATCCGAGAGTGTTTATGGAGCATACTGGTCATAGGAACAAAAAATGTGCATGTGAAACTTAAAAGAATGGGGACAATTAAAGGGAAACGTCACAATTACATAAATATACAGCTCGGAAACAGGCCATTTGGCCCAACTACTCTGTGCTGGTGTTTATACTTCACACAAGTCTCCTCCAATTCCATCTAACTTATCTCAAAATTCTGAAAACCTTTAGAAAGACACAGAGGTTTTTTTTTTTAATACAGTACAGCACAGTACAGGCCCTTCGGCCCACTATGTTGTGCCGAACCTTTAACCTACTCT
This sequence comes from Heterodontus francisci, assembly GCF_036365525.1. Classification (NCBI taxonomy): domain Eukaryota; kingdom Metazoa; phylum Chordata; class Chondrichthyes; order Heterodontiformes; family Heterodontidae; genus Heterodontus; species Heterodontus francisci. Next base: position 169,417,180 of record NC_090371.1, on the reverse strand, counting down.
AAGATCAAACTACCTACATACCCTTCATACTACTATCATCCATGTACCTATCCAAGAGTCGCTTAAATGTCTCTAATGTATCTACTTCTACTACCACCGCTGGCAGTGCATTCCACACACCCACCACTCTCTGTCTAAAGAACCTGCCTCTGACATCTCCCCGAAACCTTCCTCCAATCACCTTAAAATTATGCCCCCTGGTGATAGCCCTTTCCACCCTGGGAAAAAGTCTCTGGCTATCCACTCTATCTATGCCTCTCATCATCTTGTACCCCTCTATCAAGTCACCTCTCATCTTTCTTCGCTCCAATGAGAAAAGCCCTAGCTCCCTCAATCTTTCTTCGTAGGACATGCCCTCCAGTCCAAGCAGCATCCTGGTAAATCTCCTCTGCACCCTCTCTAAAGCTTCCACATCCTTCCTATAATGAGGCGACCAGAACTGAACACAATATTCCAAGTGTGGTCTAACCAGGGCTTTATAGAGCTGCAGCATAACCTCGCGGCTCTTAAACTCAATCCCCCTGTTAATGAAAGCCAACACCCCATACGCTTTCTTAACAACCCTATCAACTTGGGTGGCAACTTTGAGCGATCTATGGACATGGACCCCAAGATCCCTCTGTTCCTCCACACTACTGTACAGGCCTGTATTCTGCATTCAAATTCGACCTTCCAAAATGAATCACTTCACACTTTTCCAGGTTGAACTCCATCTGCCACTTCTCAGCCCAGCTCTGCATCCTGTCAATGTCCCGTTGCAACCTACAACAGCCTTCCACACTATCCACAACTCCAGCAACCTTCGTGTCATCGACAAACTTGCTAAGCCAGCCTTCCACTTCCTCATCCAAGTCATTTATAAAAATCACAAAGAGCAGTGGTCCCAGAACAGATCCCTGCGGAACACCACTGGTCACCGAGCTCCAGGCTGAATACTTTCCATCTACTACCACCCTCTGTCTTCTATGGGCCAGCCAATTTTGTATCCAGACAGCCAACTTCCCCTGTATCCCATGCCTCCTTACTTTCTGAATGAGCCTACCATGGGGAACCTTATCAAACGCCTTGCTAAAATCCATATACACCACATCCACTGCTCTTCCTTCATCAATGTGTTTTGTCACATCTTCAAAGAATTCAATAAGGCTTGTGAGGCATGACCTGCCCCTCACAAAGCCATGCTGACTGTCTCTAATCAAACCATGCTTTTCCAAATAATCATAAATCCTGTCTCTCAGAATCCTCTCCAATACTTTGCCCACTACCGACGTAAGACTGACTGGTCTATAATTCCCAGGGTTATCCCTATTCCCTTTCTTGAACAAGGGAATAACATTTGCCACCCTCCAATCATCTGGTACTACTCCAGTGGACAGTGAGGACGCAAAGATCATTGCTAAAGGCGCGGCAATCTCTTCCCTCGCTTCCCGTAATATCCTTGGGTATATCCCGTCTGGCCCCGGGGACTTATCTGTCCTCATGTCTTTCAAAATTTCCAGCACATTCTCCCTCTTAACATCAACCTGTTCGAGCATATCAGCCTGTTTTACGCTGTCCTCACAAACGACCAGGTCCCTCTCACTAGTGAATACTGAAGCAAAGTATTCATTTAGGACCTCACCTACCTCTTCCGACTCCAGGCACAAGTTCCCTCCACTATCCCTGATCGGCCCTACCCTCACTCTGGCTGCCCTCTTGTTCCTCACATAAGTGTAGAACGCCTTGGGATTTTCCTTAATCTTACCCGCCAAGACATTTTCATGTCCCCTTCTCGCTCTAAGTCCATTCTTCAGTTCCTTCCTGGCTACCTTGTAACCTTCTAGAGCCCTGTCTGATCCTTGCTTCCTCAACCTTAAGTAAGCTTCCTTCTTCCTCTTGACTATCTGTTCCACATCTCTTGCCATCCAAGGTTCCTTCACCCTACCATCCCTTCCTTGCCTCATCGGGACAAACCTATCCAGCAGTCGCAGCAAGTGCTCCCTAAACAACCTCCACATTTCTGTCGTGCATTTCATTGAGAACATCTGTTCCCAATTTATGCTCCCCAATTCCTGCCGAATAGCATTGTAATTTCCCCTCCCCCAATTAAATATTTTCCCATCCAGTCTGCTCCTATCCCTCTCCATGACTATAGTAAAGGTCAGGGAGTTGTGATTACTATCACCGAAATGCTCTCCCACCGAGAGATCTGCCACCTGGCCTGGTTCGTTGCCAAGCACCAAATCCAACATAGTCTCCCCTCTAGTCGGCCTATCTACATATTGAGTCAGGAAACCTTCCTGGACACACCTGACAAAAACTGCTCCATCCAAACTATTTGCACTAAGGAGGTTCCAATCAATATTAGGGAAGTTGAAGTCACCCATGACAACAACCCTGTCACTTCTGCACCTTTCCAAAATCTGCCTCCCAATCTGTTCCTCCGTGTCTCTGTTGCTATTGGCGGGTCTATAGAAAACTCCCAATAAAGTGACTGCTCCTTTCCTGTTTCTGACTTCCACCCATAATGACTCAGTAGACAAACCCTCCTCGACGACCTCCCTTTCTGCAGCTGTGATACTATCCCTGATTAGCAATGCCACTCCCCCACCTCTTTTACCTCCCTCCCTATTCCTTTTGAAACATCTAAACCCCGGAACATCCAACATCCATTCCTGCCCCTGTGATATCCAAGTCTCTGTAATGGCCACAACATCTTAGCTCCAAGTACTGATCCATGCTCTAAGTTCATCACCCTTATTCCTGAAACTTCTTGCATTAAAATAGACACTCTTCAACCCATCATACTGGCTGCAACTTTGCCCTGTCTAACCTTCCTCACAGACTCTCTGCACTCTGTATCTGCCTGTTCCAACAGCTACCCCATCCACTGATCCGTAGCTCCGGTTCCCATCCCCCTGCCAAACTAGTTTAAACCCTCCCGAAGAGCGCTCGCAAACCTCCCGCCCAGGATATTGGTGCCCCTCCAGTTCAGATGCAACCCGTCCTTCCTGTACAGGTCCCACCTTCCCCAGAAGGTATCCCAATGATCCACATATCTGAAGCCCTCCCTCCTACACCAGCTCTGTAGCCACGTGTTCAGCTGCACTCGCTCTCTGTTTCTAGCCTCACTAGCACGTGGCACCAGTATCAATCCTGAGATTACTATCCTGCTCGTCCTGCCTTTTAGCTTCCAACCTAACTCCCTATATTCGCGTTTCAGGTCCTCATCCCTTTTCCTAGCTATGTCATTGGTACCGATGTGTACCACGACTTCTGGCTGCTCCCCCTCCCCCTTAAGAATCCTGTAGACTCAATCCGACACATCCCTGACCCTGGCACCCGGGAGGCAACATACCATCCGGGAGTCTCGTTCGTGACCACAGAATCTCCTGTCTGTTCCTCTAACCACTGAATCTCCTATCACTATCCTATTCTCCCCCCTTCCTTTCTGAGCCACAGAGCCAGGCTCAGTGCCAGAGACCTGGCCGCTGTGGCTTTCCCCTGGTAGGTACCCCCCCCCAACCGTATCCAAAACGGTATACTTATTATTGAGGGGAACGGCCACAGGGGATCCCTGCACTGTGTGCCTATTCCCTTTCCCTCCCCTGACGGTCACCCAGCTATCTTTATCCTGTAACTTAGGTGTCACTACTTATCTTAACCTATTAGCAATCTTTACCAAGACCAAAGTGGCAAGGCAGTTAAGAAGCAAAAAGTAACAGGTAAAATGAAATGAAAGGGAATCCAAGGTGCAGCTGTGTCTGCAGGAAAGCAGACAACCTCCTGTTGGATGGCTGTTGGAAGTGAAAATAGCGTTGCATGAGGTGGTTGTGAAGAAGGATGCCCTTTATGTCACTTCACAGCACTATTCCTATATGTCTGTATTGCAACATACCTGGAAGGAGATGGATGCAAGCTTGAGGCCACTTTAACTAATAGCTGTTGTTATAGCACAGATAGCCAGGTGGTGAAGAGTAGAACTAGAGCCAAATTTTACATACTTTTACAGGCTTTTATTTATAGAGATACACATCACCTACATGCACCTCTTAACCCAACCACCACAGGTTCAGTCTGTTGTGCTTTATAAGAGCACAAATGAATCCCTAGCTAATGCCCACCACCTACATACAGTTAAAAACTAATATATAATTAACAATTTACAATTCTCACTTTAAATAAAAATTCAATTTACATGTACAATCAAAATTTCAAAACAAATTAGATCAAAAGACCTCCATTTTCAGTACAAAGCATTACATTGTGAGATGCCTTCCTCCAAGACCAACAATAATTTCTTTGTACAGGCATTTTTTTTGGAAGAACAATCAGAAAGTTGGTGACTTGCATCCACCTATTTAATTTTAGAGATTTCCTTTCTCACCAGCTTTTTCACTGAGCATGTTCAAGACAGTAATCAATAGATTTCTGGAGACAAATGACATCACGGGATATGGAGATAGCGTGGGGAAAGTGGCATTGATCAGCCATGATCTAACTGAATGGCGAAGCTGGCTCGATGGGCTGAATGGCTTACTTCTGCTCCAATGTTCCTATGATATGTACCTATTATCTTACCAGGGCCTTTCCGTTCCCTATGACCCTCTTTTAATAGTATACTGACTCTCCTGGATTGAACTGTCTCAGATGGGATGATACAATGCCTCAGACCTCTCCAAATTTTCTTTGAGACCACAGCCTTGAAGAAAGCCCATCCCTCTGCATGTAGAGCATTCAAATGTGCAGAACAAATGGAACTAATTAAAATGCCTTCTGGAGCAGGAGGACTATTGCACAACACTGAAAACAATTTGGGATTTCGTACATAGACTACTTGATAGGGACTGTATCCTCCAAACATCTGAAGTGAATTCTCTGCATGAACAACTTATGCCATGGCGATTGTCAACTGTCTGGTTGATGAGCTAAAATTTTATGCAGCATTTCACTGATCACCACATGATTCCTTTTGCAAAGTCCATTGCTAAGAGGACTTTCAGCTCAGTATTCATGAGCAAGATGCTCATAGTATCACACGTCTCTGAAGTCATCATTGGTAAATTCCCCTCCATTATCAGTCAGAAACTTTGCGGGTGTCCCTAGTCCAATCCCTATCCATTTCTACATGATTTTGTCTATAATAACCCTTTTGTCCTTGCTATGTATTGTTATCTGGTTGTCAGGTCTATAAAATGTAGGATAAAAATATTTGTCTTTATCCCATATCTTTAGTTCCATGGCAACTACCTTGTTAAAGTATTGTGCCAACAGGAGGCTTACAATAGGATGTGGCAGTGTCGTTTGATAGCTTTTTACAGATTTCACAATTCTTACTAATCTCTTCTATTAGTCTTGTATACTATTCATCAACCAGACTTGGATCTTTTAGCAGGATTTTTAACCTTTGACAGGTAGTGTGAGCAAATTGTCTATTTAACTTTAAGACAATTCGGTTTTTTCCTCTGATTCTTATCACCTGATGTCTTTAATACTTGTCTTAACAAACCTGATGTTTCTCATCGGAGTGTAAGGGGATACACTAATGTCCCGACTGGGTAAACTGCGATCAACTGACTCCCTGAATATAACTGCCTTATCATGCTCCATGTCAAATTTCATTTGTGCCTTTTCATAGGTTTATGCAACTGCATCAGTACTTCTAAAATGGCTTACTCCAACTACGTTAGAAACATATGAACAGCAGTAGGCCATTCAGCCCATCGAGCCTGCCCCACCATTCAATATGATCATAGCTGATCATCCACTTCAACGCCTTTTTCCCACACTATCCTCATATCACTTTATGTCATTGGTATTTAGAAATCTGTCAATCTCTGCTTTAAACATGCTCAGTGACTGAGCTTTCACTGCCCTCTGGGGTAGATAATTCCAAAGCTTCACGACCCTCCAGGTAAACAAATTTCTCCTCATCTCTGTCCTAAGTGACTTCCACCTAAACGCCTGCTCGGGTCTGCAAATGAGACCCGACCCGAGCCAGACAGAACCTCATCCGAGCCTGACCCGACCAGGGTCCTTCCATTTTTTCCCGCGCCCGACCCGACCATCAGTTAACCTACCTTCCGTTTTTCACTTTGTTCCTTACCTGCACAAGCTTAAAATAACTGTAACAAAACCACCTTTAAAGTCCAAAAAGTAAATTACCATTAGAGTCACTTACCTGAGATGGTGATAGAGAATGTCTGATCTGGTCCGACCCGAGCCCAAATGCCAGACCTGCAAGTGCGACCCGACCGACACATGTCGTCGGGTCCCGTCGGGTTTGGGTCGGGTAGCAGGCCTTTACTTACCCCTTATTTTGAAATAGTGTCCTCTAGTTCAAGACCCCCCAACCAGGGGAAACATCTTAGCTGTATCTACCCTGTCTATCCCTTTAAGTATTTTGTAGGTTTCAATGAGATCACCTCTCATTCTTCGAAACTCTTGAGAATACAGGCCCAGTTTCCCCAATATCTCTTCATAGGACAGTCCTGCCATCCCAGGACCAAGTCTGGTGAATCTTTGTTGCACTCCCTCTATGGCAATAATATCCTTCCTAAGGTAAGGAGACCAAAACTGCACACAGTACTCCAAGTGCGGTCTAACCAAGGTTCTATACAATTGAAGCAAGTCTTCACTACTCCTGTACTCAAATCTTCTGCAATAAAGGCTAACATACCATTAGCCTTCTTAATTGCTTGCACGTTACATGGAATTACAACTCTTCAGTGACCTCAATGTGTTGTCATCACCAAACCTAATACTTTTATATTCCTTAACCTTGAATCAATCCTTACTAATTAGTGAATCAAGCTAACTTTTAACCAATCTGTCCCACATATTGTTGGAGTACAAGCACTAATACTGCAGAAAGGAGTCTACAACTAACACATTGATCACAGACCAGAACTCCTTGCGGCCACTATAATTTGCTTGGATTCATCATTATCTTCAACCTCTTCCTCAGAATTCTCTGTCATGTGCCATTTCGAGGACCCTGTCTCTTCACTTTGGGCAGTTCATCACATAATGATACTTTAAGTCACACCTGAAACACTATTAACTGCTCCTGGGGTATTCCAGAGATTCTTCATTGGCCCATTATTGTTCCAATTTTGTCTTCTGCTGTAATAGCCATACCTGCTAAAGCTGCTTTCATCTTTATTGTCTTTCTTTAATCTTCTGTTGTATTGACGCCTGCGTCTGGCATTAGGACTAATTCGAAATATGGCAATCATTGAGTCTTCTATTCTTTGTATCACCACAGAATGTCTCGTTTGGTCCCTGAAGGCCGAGGAAATGACTGTTCCCCCAGGAAGTTTTTTAAGGCAGCAGACAATTGATCCAACAGCATCTTCTTCTCTGAGAACCAAACACCAGTTGGAACCCGTTGCCTGTCCATATGAGACCTCTTAGCACAATCCAGTAATTTAAACACTAGCAGTGATCCAGCAATCCCCAAAATGAATTTGGTCAATCTTTTATACAATCTGCTAAAGCCCAAGATATATCCTTCCATGGAATGATCCCATCTGCTTTCCAAAATCTATCAAATCTATCAATCATGCCTCATGGGCAGTTAACAGATCATCTTTCTTGTAAATGTCATCTAGGAACTCTAATAGTAGGCCCAAACCTTTATCCCTATCCGATTGACAGGCATCCATCTCGCAAAATGCTTTATTTCTTGTAGGAAGCAACCATGCCAAGGCCATAATAATAAAAGCAAAATACTGCAGATGCTGGAAATCTGAAATAAAAACAAGAAATGCTGGAACCACTCAGCAGGTCTGGCAGCATCTGTGGAAAGAGAAGCAGAGTTAACGTTTCAGGTCAGTGACCCTTCTTCGGAACTTATTAATGCCAAGGCCATACCTTATTTTCTCTTTGATGGGGACGTAGCCTGAGTACACATATCCACTTCATTCTTCCACTGTTCATATGGTTCAGACTCAAAGAACATTGGAGGGTAATCATATACCAACAATTTACATTGGCGTTCTACTATTTTCCACAATGGCTACTAGGATTTCAGTTTTCTGTCCGAAAATTTTTCTTAGTTTCCAACCTTCACCTTTATGTAACCAGCCACTGCTACCATGTTATGGTATAGATAGCCAGGTTCTGAAGGGTAGAACAAGAGCCCATCTTTACACACTTTTCCATGCTTTTATTTATAGTATTATGAAAATGCCTCTGTGTTTTGTTACATGTATTTTTTGAGGATTCATTTTTGAAAGACTGAAGAAATGTTAAACTTTGGGGTTTTCAAAGGGGGTCATGTAAAGGCCACTTGACTTTGAAAAACAGTCCCTGGAAATGGCACTGAGAGGTCTTGTGAGGATAACAAGCCTTTCCGGTGTTTAGTTTTTAGTTTAGAGATACAGCACTGAAACAGGCCCTTCAGCCCACCGAGTCTGTGCCGACCATCAACAACCCATTTATACTAATCCTACACTAATCCCATATTCCTACCACATCCCCACCTATCCCTATATTTCCCTACCACCTGCCTATACTAGGGGCAATTTATAATAGCCAATTTACCTACCAATCTGCAAGTCTTTTGGCTTTTGCAAGTGTTACGGCCAAGGCGGGAGTAATGCACTGTTAATTCAGTCCCACTATTCCACAGGTCACAGCATATTAGTAAAGTTTCTCACCTACCAGAAAATAGCCAAATTACACACTTTATTTATTTCCCAGAATAAAGCACGCCAAACCAGGTTTCTTTAAACAACAACAAAATTAACTATTTATTAATAAACCAAGTTTTAAACAATAATGACTTAAACAATATGTATGAAAAGATTTTAAAACTTATTTTTCCTAACCCTAATGCACACACACATACATTCAAAAGCCAATGGTTAACCAGTTTTAAAAGGATGTTTTAAATTGGATCTGTTTCTTAGGAATAAAAAAATAACTGGTAACTTCCGGTAGGATATTTCCAGATCGGTGAGGTGCCCCAGAGTCAAATAGTCGGATGTCATTCGAAGTCTCTCCAGGTGAAATTAATGAACAGTCTGTGATGTGTAGGCGTTTAAGGCAATTCGCCTGCAGCAGGCATCACACAGATTTTTCAGAAAAACGTTGAAGCAACAGGTCTACTTAAATGTTAAAGTAACAGTAGAAAATTTCTTGAGATTTTAGGATCTTCCAAAAACACTAAAGGCAACAGGACTTACTCTTGAGGCAGAGATTTTCCAAAGACTGGAGGCAACAGCAATCTGTCACACCCGAAACACAAGGCTTCCTTTCTCCAAAGCAGTGTTCCTCCAGAGTGTAGCAACATATCTTTTTCTAGTTCTTTTTGCACTCTGAGCATCCTTTTCTCTCTCCAGGCAGAACACAGCCCGTACTCAAATGCAAGATTCCTTTTTTACAAGAGAGAGGGCTTTTTCTGGTCTGCAACCACAAGTCTCCAGTGGCAACTGGCTTTTCAACCCAAAAGTGAAACTAAACTTTCAACAGCCAAGTCATAAGACAGTCAGAAATCTTCCTGGCTGCTCGGATACAATTTTTACAGCCTGCACTGCAAACACCAAGTCAGCATTGTATCCACAAAGTCCATTTTTCTCAGCTTTTAAAGGCACACAGACCTCTTAAGTTATTTTTAAAGTCAAAACTCTCGTGTCCAGCTGTCACCACTTGACTTCCAGCAGTAACAACAAGTCTTTCCAGGAAACCACCTGACTTCCAGCTCAACAAACAACAGAGAACTTAGGGACTTAAATAAAAGCAAAATACTGCAGATGCTGGAAATCTGAAATAAAAACAAGAAATGCTGGAACCACTCAGCAGGTCTGGCAGCATCTGTGGAAAGAGAAGCAGAGTTAACGTTTCGGGTCAGTGACCCTTCTTAACGAGAACTTAGGACACCTGGAGAAGCAGTTTACAAAGAAATGACAGGTCAAGACTGATGGAGGTCAAAAGGTTGACCTCCTGCTGTTGGTTTCACTTTTGAATTGTTTTGAGTTAGGGTTGAACTGTACAAAAAGGGAGAACACTTCCAAGGAGAGAAGAGAATTCCCAAGGAAGGAGAGGAGACTACAACCTAGCTCAGCTTTCCAGCACCTCTCTAAAAGACCCTGAGAAATCCAATGTGTCAACTAATTGCATCCCCTGTCTTTGTAGAAAAGCCTGCTAAATTAATCTTTAATGTCGCCTGAAAAGAACTGTTCTAAAAGATCCCAGGTGACCCATCTATGTCTACTTGGAGGCCAGACTGTATGCCAGTTTTGGAACACAACATATCTCATCTGCTGTTTCTTCAAGAATGAGCAAGTAGTCAGGGCAAGTGTTTTTTAAAAATCTGTAATAGAGCTCTAACAATAAAAATTCCTTTATTTTTCTGGTTAACCGCTGTGTGTGTGTGTGTGTGCGTGCGTGCGTGTTTGAGAGTGTAAGGGGCTACGGTAAAAAGGGAACTTTAATATTTCAATCTGTGTGTTTATGCTTTACTTCATTACTGGTTAAGACTTGTTTTACAATAAACTGAATTTTGTTGTTTATTAAAGAAACCTGGTTAGTGTGTTTTATTCTGGGAACAATGGAGTATATGACTGACCATATCGTTAAGTGGGAAAATGTAAGTATGTGTTGTAACCTGTGGAGAAGTGGGACTAGAATGAACAGTGCACTCTTCCTGCCTCGGTCCTAACAATAGAGATACACAAACTACATGTACCTCCTAACCCCATCCACGACAGTTTCAGTCTGTTCCTCTTTAAAAGAGCACAAGTGAATCCCAAGCTAATGTCCACAATTAAACACAATTAATATACAATTAACACCCATCACTGGCTGTACCAGTTCCATTGTGCATTTCAACAGCACATGTCCTTGCAATAGATGGAACAGCAATGCATCTTGTTCGCTGTTCACCTGTACACTAAGATAGTTCCCCACAATTATAGACAGACAGACAGAATGCTACATGCAAAAATGGTCTGTGATATCTTGGCAGATGCAGCCAATCAGAATTTGCTGGCTGATGATCATCTTGACGGGCCTTTTTCATGCAGTGAACAAAGCATGGCTGATACTTTAATGCAGTACTGAAGTAATGTGCATTGTTGGAGGTATCGCCTTTTGGATGAGACAATAAACTGAGGCCCCATCTGCCCTCTCAGATGGATGTAAAAGATCCCATGGCACTATTCAAAACAGCACTGGTGAGTTCTCTCCAGTGTCCTAGTCAACATTTATCCCTCAACCAACATCACTAAAACACATTATCTTACCATCTCATTATTCTTTGTGGGACACTGCTGTGTGCAAATTGGCTGCCATATTTCCTATAGCACAACAGTGACTCTGCACTTGAAAAGTACTTCATTGGCTGTAAAGCGCAGTGAAACATCTTAAGGTCAAGAAAAGCATTACAGAAATGCAAGTTTTTCTTCCGATATTATGGCTGATTTGTTTCTGAAGAACCATCTAGCATAATAGTTAAATAGGACTCCACACATACCTGTACCATTAGCCCTGCTTTCAGTTTATTTCAAAACTGGTGCCAAAGCAAGTTAGGTTCTTCTCTGTCTACAATGCAGGTGTGTGGCAACTACTGGGTAGACATAGAGCACCTCACCCAGTATGATCCACTACGTATCCCTTTATTGATCATCGTCTTTTTCCATGCACTTCAGATAAGGGGATTCCCCTTGATGCCAGTAATATCCAGGCCAAAAACAAAATAATTGGCATAAAGGTTCACAAACCTAAGCGTCATCAGAAAAATCTTTAAGAAAAACAATGCAGAATTGGCTTAAAAGCTGTTGAATTAATCTTCTTGAAGTGTAAGGTAATACATCTGAGTGTTCAGGTACACATCACTAAAGGCTAGTGCACAGATACAAAAAAGTTAATGGAATGTTGGCCTTTATCTCAAGAGGATTGCAATACAAATGGATTTCTGCCCCATTTTACTTGCCATAATGCCCCATGAACATGGGTCATTCACATGAGGAAAATTCGCTTTACGACTTTTAACATTTGTCTTATCCATTGAGGTGTGGCATGCAACCTAACTGTTCCAAGAGAAGTGATAATGACTGGCATGACAACAGATTTGACTTTCTTTCATCCAGTCTTGGAGTTTATCAGCCTTGTGCCGCTGAACAGCTAATGATATTCACTTCTTATTCAGAACTGCTTGTTTGATGATCTCCTTTTCTGAACTGGTGTTGGGAAATGCACTCAAGCATTTTCAAAAATTATCTGGAATAGAGTGCCAGTATTTTCATCACAAAGCTTGTAGGTGGCATCAAAATAGCAAGGCTGAGTAATATTATGAAAGATTGGTCCAGCCTCTCATAGGCAATTAGGGATGGGCGATAAATGCTGGGCCAAGGTAGCTACGCTCACATTCCACAAACGAATGAAAAAAAAAATCCGGAGGGAGACATGATTGAGGTATTCAAATTAGTAATGGTCAGGATTATGGAGGATCAGTCAGGAATATTTGACTTGGCTCAGGATAGCAGAACAGCATAAGCTTAAGTGGCGGTTTGGTCAGTTTTTAGAATACCTTAACCAGGAAAGCGGTGGGGGTAAGTAGAAAGGAGAAAATGTACAAACATCTTGAAGATAAATACATCTATTATATAGAACAGCAGGAAGATGGACCTAAAGTGCTGAATTTTATGCCGCCCCAGCAGGCCAGTTGTTGGCGTGGGGGCAGCGTAAAATTGAGCAGGAGGTTCCAGGAGGCCAACCCGCCCCACTCCCGCCGTCGACTTTACGGCAGTCGGGCGGGGGTGGGGAGGGGGGGGGGGTGGGGGAATGGCCCGCCCGCCCGAGGCCAATCAAGGCCCTTAAGTGGCCACTTAAGGGCCCGCGCCCACCTCCATGGGTATTTTACCCAAGGCAAGTCGGTGTGCTGGGGACATGAAAGGCCGCCCAGCAATAGCTGCCAGCCTTTCCGCGCTCCGGGGGATGGGGGGTGGTCCATGGCAGTTGGCACAGGGTGCCCAATTGAGGGCCGCCCCACCTCCCAACTCTCCCCCGGGACGCAAGACGCCCCCCTCCCCCCAAACAACCACTCCAGCCTCACCAGGGAAGGACCGATCTGCCTGGTGAGGCATTCCCAACTTACCTTCACTCCTGGATCCATCTGGTCGGCTGGACTACAGTCCCAGCAGTGGCCACCGCTTTTACATCGGTGGCAACTTCCCGTCCGCCTAAGGTAAAATCCAGCCCATAGTTTTTTCTGGCCATAAGATTTTCTATGCTTCTTTGAATAGTTGGATAATGCTGCAACATATCTTTTACAAATCCAGGCCATGAGCCAATGTTTAGCTGTTTGATTGGGATGAACGTCATTAGATAGAATATTCTTACTCCGAGCCAGATAAATGCCCAAACCTTTCTGTGTTACATGGCATCCCAGTTCCAAAGATGACAACTTCTTGTCTGAGACCGTTCCAATTAGTCTCACCAAAAGCCAAGTCTTGCACCTGACATTCTTTTCAAGATGCCAATAATTATGCATTGTTTGGATGCAGATCAAGGTGTGGTCAGAAGCAAACCAGGCTTTGTTGAGCACTTTCAAAAAACAGAAGAGTCAATAAATACTAAATCTAAATAGGATTACCTTTTGTTGTGAAGTAAAATAGTTCAATGAGGCAACTAGTGACAATAAAGCACAAGAAAGCGGTCGGTGTTTTCTTTTGCTTTGTAATCAATTTGATGATCCTATATTGTTGAGGTTATTTTCCAGATAGATGGTTAACTATTGTCCAAATTGCCCTTTTCTCCTTAAGGAGTACTTCTGTCCAGAGAAATACTTCTTTCAGGATACTGGATACCACATTTTGCTGGAGGTTTCCAACTTGCACTTGTTAAAGAAAGCAAATCTATCACAGCCCAGCTTTATGGAAGTATAGTTAAAATAATTTCACAATGAGTTCATCAAGATTATTCCAAACCTTAGAAAAGTCTCTCCTACTTCAATGAAGCATTTCCAATTCACACCAGACCTCCAAAATTCTCAATAGGACTGTCTAGTCATACTGAGTTACATGGTTTTGAGTGCACTCGTGCTCATTAATCTAGGCTAGATGAGAACACAAGAAGACAAAGGGATAATGTCCTAATCCACTGCAATATCAGTCTCCCGTAACCTTTCATCTGAAAGAAAAGGCCAAGCTGCCAAGAGTTTATATGTATTTCATCAATGTTCCTGCAGTATCCAACTCCCAGCATCAATTAATCGGCCTGTGTAGGCAAAACCATGAAAAACAAGTTCAAATAATCTATCCAAAGAAGTGCTCTCAGTAAGCAGGGAACATTCACTTCAAAAGCTGTTTATCTGACGTAAATTAAATGAATTAATGCCAAGACTTAAACACTGAAGGCACATTCTGTCTGTTAATTAGAAGTTGTTCGGTGCCTGGCTGCCTGGGAATTTCCTTTGAGGTTAAACACAAGAAAATCAGTTCAGTTCTTTTAAGAGCTTACCTTGGCTGGTGGTATTTCTAGCAAAGCTCCAAGTTCTTCAAATGTAATATTATTGTACAGTTTACTGGCAGAAAGCAAGTTGTGCTCAATGACTGCCCTGTCCAGTATACTGGAACCTAGTATTAAGGGAGGAAACATCACATCATTACAATAGATACAATGTCACATGGAATTGTTAAATGACTACACTTCAATGAAAAAGAAACCTGACAAACATTTGAGAGTTGGCAGCTGCTAGGGAAAAGTCTTTAAAATTTGACAACACCAGAAAGGAGAATAATATTGCAAGAAGCATTCAACTTGCCGGCAATGCAGTAATTGTAGTATGGTGGTAGGTTGTAGCTACAATTTTCCACATGGCAAGCTCTCAGCTTCCTCACTGGGAAGAACAATCAGAGGAGAAACCCCTACCTGACTGCACGTACAAGTCCGCGAGCAGCTCTTAGGCCTCTCACAAAGTTACTTTATAACCAACTACTAGGAATAGCAGTCCAGGTTTTCCCTTTATGTGAGTTTCTATCTTTTGCTCTACACTTTTCACAAGGAATCTTATTAAATTAGTAGCTTAAATATGGAAAATCATGAGCATAAGCACATCTTTTCAATCGATGGCAAAACTCAGTTTCAACAATATCATCCTCAGGAGAATGAAACAAATGGTAAATTAACAGCTCATTTATGAAGGCCTTGAGCAGCCTTTCAAAATGAACTGGAAATGAATTTTCTGTTCCAAGGAAATAGGAAAACACACTGCACAAAATGTAATTGAAGAATCTGTTGTTACAACCGAGGCGGGAGGAGTGCACTGTTTATTCTAGTCCCACTTCTCCACAGGTCATAACATATTTTAAATTTTCCCACCTATCGATCAGATCAATCATATACTCTATTTTTCCCAGAATAGAACACACTAAACCAAGTTTCTTTACTGAACAACAAAAATGTCAGTTTATTATAAAATAAGTCTTAACCAGTAATGAAGTAAAACATGAACACACAGGTTTTAAAATTTCAAGTTCCCTTTTTACCTTAGTCCCTTCACTCTCGCTCACACACATATACAACGGTTAACCGAAAAGACAAAAAGGATTTTTACAAATTCAGAGCTCTGTTACAGATTTTTTAAAAACCTGGGCAGATTACTTGCTCATTTTTGAAGAAAACAGCAGATGAGACTTGCTGTTCCAAAACTGGCATACAGTCTAACTTCTGAGTATACATAGGCAGGTCACAGATTCCTTCAGAGCAGTTCTTTTCAGGCGGCATTGAGAATTAATTTTAGCAGGCTTTCTTCAGAGACAGGAAACGTGTGGACTTCACAGAGTCTTTATGGAATTGCTGGAAAGCGAGCTGGGTTGTGGACTTCTGCCCTTCCTTGACACTTCAGCACCACACATGACTTTATCTCCTGCCAGAAGATAAAACGCGCACACACGCTGACTAACAACCAAAACGACTGGTCAGTTTTCTGCCCTTCCAGGTGTGCTTTACTTTGACTGGGCGTGTCCAATCAAGAGACGCTTGCCACTTCTCTGCCCGTTATCAGGATTTCTGTTCTATCTTTGATTTGAATCATGTGACAACCAATAACATTGTTGCCACCAGTTCCTTCAGGGACCCCTTGATGGCTTTCTTTAAAAAAAAACTGGTCCAATATTTATTCACTTTAACTATTAATTCCATTAAAAAATATTTTAACAAAAAAAAATCACTTCCATAACATGTCCACCCTCAGAGGAATGAAACGCCATTTTTAAATGCGTTTCATTACATAGAGTGATTAAAAAGATAAAAAATTTGAAAACAGATTTTTACACACATACTTATTCACTCTTTTCTTATAGTTAATACAATTCTGCTCCATACCCCCTGTTCATTCAAGAGAACTCAAACAAAGTTAGAGTCTCGATAAAGCATCAGCAATAACATTATTTTCCCCCACAATATGACAATCTTCAAGTGATATGGTTGTAACAGTAAACTCCATCGGAATAGTCTGGCATTCTGATTTTTGTATTTTTCCACAAAGACTAGGGGGTTATGATCAGTATATACCAGTGTCTCTTTGTGCTCGTGGCAGACATAGACTTCAAAATGCTTAAGAGTCAATAATAAACCTGGGGTTTCATTTTCCACTGTTGAATATCTTTTTTGGTGTCGATTTAGCTTTTTGGAAAAGTGTCCCACTAGCCTTTCTATCTCTGATTCATAGTCATGCCAAGTGACCTCTTTCTGTGCCTTAAACCTTCTGTGATTCTATGATTCTAGTAACAGGACTGCACCGACCGCCAGGTCACTAGCATCAATTGCTACCTTAAAAGGCTTAGTGAAATTTGACGCAGCCAACACTGGTTCATTGACCAAAATGGCTTTCAGCCTCAAAGAATGCTTGGCACTCCCCTGACCATACCAACTTGGTTTTCTTCTTCTGTAGTATATCTGTCAGTGGAGCAGCTACAGTACTGAAATTTTGTACAAACTTTCAGGAGAAACCACACATCCCCAAATCTTCATGATTTCTCGCTTAGTCTCTGGGGTAGGGAACTCCACCAATGCTTGTACTTTCGTGGTTCTTGGCAACACTGTCCTTGCCCTATTATATGCCTGAGGTAGGTCACGGTCACTTTCACAAATTCACTTTTGACAAGGTTTATTACTAACTTCCTAAACAGAGCTTTGAGTTGTTTCAAGTGGTCCTTCTAAGTGTCACTGTACACCAGCACATCATCAAGGTAAACTAGACAGTTAGGAACACTGGCTACCACTTGGTTCATTAGCCTCTGAAAGGTTACTGGGGAATTTTTTTAGCCTGAATGACATCACTCAGCATGGCAAAAGACCGTCTGGTGTGACAAATGCGGACACCTCTTTATCTTGGGGTATTAAAGGAACTTGCCAGTATCTCTTTAACAAATCTATTTTTGTAAGAAACATGGCACTGCCCACTCTGCCAACACAATCTTCCAAGTGAGGTATTGGGTAGGAGTCTGAATTTGTTACTGCATTAACCTTTCTATAATCTACACAGAGTCTAGTTGAACCATCAGGTTTAGGCACTAACACCACTGGGGAACTCCAGCTGCTTTGACTGGGTTCTAATAGGTGGTTTTCCAACATGTATTGGATTTCTGCTTTTACCTAGGCCTGTTTCTCTGGACTTAAGCAATAAGGATGCTGTTTTATAGGAACGGATTCCCTACATCCACATCATGCGTGGCTAAGGTTGAACATCCTGGCTTATCCCTACTGACTCTTTTAAATGTTGTAAGTGGCCTGGTTAGGTCTTCTCATTGGTCTGCATCTAAATATGAAAGCATAGTGTCCAATCTCCCTAACGATTCAGTAATAGCTAATCGGATAGTAGGAGGTTCAATTTGAGAACTGTCCAGGCCTCCTTCTGCCTCATCCTCACTATCCTTTTCAGCTTTCACTATCCCTACTACCTGACGTACCTGTGCTTGCTTATCCTCCTTCCGGCGATGATATTGTTTTAACTTATTGATATGACCCAGCCAATTCATTTTCCAGTGATCTGGGGTGTCGATCAAATAATTTACTTCACCAATTCTTTTGACCACTTTATATGGACCACTGAACCGTGCTTGCAACGGTTCACCCTGCAAAGACATCAATACCAGCACTTCATCTCCTGGCCGAAATGTTGGGGTCTTAGCACGCCTGTCTGACCATTTTTTCATAGTTGTTTGGGAAGCTTGAAGGTGTTCCTGAGCCATTTTGCAAGCTCTCATGAGCCGTTCCAGGAACACGGATATATAATCTAGCACAGAAGATTCATCCCTCTATTCCAAAAATCTCTCTTTAAGAGGACCTCTCATCTCATGTCCATAAACTAATTCAAAAGGACTAAGGTGGGTAGACTCTGCAGGTGAATCCCTAGTGGCAACCAAAAGAAACTCTAGTCCTTTATCCCAATCATGGGGATATTCATGACAGTGTACCTTGATCACTGTTTTGAGGGTCTGATGGTACCTTTCTAAAGCTCCCTGTGTCCGTAGGTGGTAAGCTGAAGACTTTAACTGTATTATACCTAAGTTATCCATAACTTCCTGAAAAATTTTAGACATAAAATTGGAACCTTGATCTGACTGAACCTCAATCGATAATCCATATCTAGTGAAGAACAGGGTTAACTTCTCCACCACTACCCTAGCAGAAATTGTTCCCAAGGGAATGGCCTCTGGGAATCAAGTAACCATATCCATGAGTGAGTATATATTGGTGTCCCGCTTTTATTTTCAGTAAGGGTCCTACACCCTTAGTGGGCGGCACAGTGGCGCAGTGGTTAGCACTGCCGCCTCACAGCTCCAGGGTCCCGGGTTCGATTCTGGGTACTGCCTGTGTGGAGTTTGCAAGTTCTCCCTGTGTCTGCGTGGGTTTTCTCCGGGTGCTCCGGTTTCCTCCCGCAAGCCAAAAGACTTGCAGGTTGGTAGGTAAATTGGCCATTATAAATTGTCACTAGTATAGGTAGGTGGTAGGGAAATATAGGGTCAGGTGGGGATGTTGGGTAGGAATATGGGATTAGTGTAGGATTAGTATAAATGGGTGGTTGATGGTCGGCACAGACTCGGTGGGCCGAAGGGCCTGTTTCAGTGCTGTATCTCTAATCTAAAAAAAAAAAATCTAATCTACACAGTCTACCAACACCCTACTAAATGGTTCCCCAATAACTGGTATGGGAATTAGAGGTGCCGGTTTTATGGCAGGTTGCGGTTTTCCCACAATCTGGCATGTATGGCACGATTTACAAAACTGCACCACGTCCTTGGTAAGACCTGACCAGTAAAAATGTTGATTTATGCATGATTTGGTCTCCGGACCCCACATGTCCCGCTATAGGAATTTCATGCACTATCCTCAATTCCTGGCGGTACCACTATCTGATGAACTACCATCCATTCTTCGCCCACAGGTCTGAGAGGAGGTCTCCACTTCCTCATCAGAATCCCATTTTTAATATTTTAGCCTTTTGGAACTCCTTTTGCCTCAGCTTTTGTTGGAGCTGATCGAGCCACTTTAACTTGGATCAGCTTGCTGAGCCGTGATCAGAGAAGACTTATTAAATATTTTCTTAGGATTATCCAAATCCCCAAAGAAACTTTCAGATATTAGTCTATTTGTCTGTGGTGCCAATTTTACTTCCAACAATGGAACCTGTTTAACCATTGCCCGAGTCACTACACATGAAGGAAAAATTCGTGGAACCTTTTCCTGTAACTTCTGTCTCTTTAACTTCACTTGGTTTTTCCGTGACGACTTTCGCCCAGGCCAAATCATTCCCCAGGAGGTGGTCAACTCTGTCTACTGGCAAACTATGGACAACTCCTACAGTTACCGTTCCAATCATTAGGTAACACTCTAGGTGCACCCGATACCAAGATACGGGTATATCCGCCCTGCCAATACCGTTCACTAAAACTTTAGTGTTCAGTGCGCTCTCTGGTGGAAATGTTAGGCCTTTCCCCAGCAAAAAAGAGCTTGGGTGGCTCCTGTATCCCTAAGTAGAACTATAGGTTTGCCTGTCTCACTTGAGGGATAAAGAGTTACTTTTCCTTTCAACAAGAATTCCCTATAACTCTCAGGTATCTTATTCACAACCCTTGCACTCACATTGTTTTTTTGTATTTGGCCTTACAGTTGCAGTCAGTGCTACAGCCTGATCTGCAGCACTCTCAGTCTGGGCCCCTTTCACTGCATTGGCTTTCTGTACCCCAATAAGTCTATCAGTTTTACCCTCTCAAATTCTATATATGTCTGCCCAGATAATCTCTGGAGGTTCTGAAATTTCTGTCGGTAAGCTTCAGGGACTAACTCATACGTGGCGACAATAGCCTTTTTTGCCATCTCAATCTGCAGAAGCCTCATCAGAAAGCATGGCATAAACTTCATGAGCTCTGTCGATCAAGCTGCTTTGCATAAGTAGTGTCCAGCTTTCCTTTGGGCACTTCATCTGTTTGGCTACCTTTGCAAAAGAAATGAAAAATTCCTCTACGTCCCTTTCCTCAAACTTAGAGAGGGCCTGCACAAATTTAAACAGCTCACCACTGGGTCCTTAGCTGGAGACAGATCTTTCCCCACCAAAATTTTCACTGTTGTCAAGACCACCCTTCATCTAGTTCCATCTTTTTTAATTCAAATACCCCCTTCCTTCTCTTTCACTTTCCCTTTGAAATTCAAGCTTAAGTTTTCCCATTTCTATTACTTTTTCTGTGTCAAATGCAAGCTGTCTCATCTGTAACTGAATTTTAGCTAATTCAACTGCACTACCATCTGGTTTGCTTTCTTCTTCTTACAATTTCAAATGTTGTGCTATTACTTCAATTATGTCTGCTTTCTCAGCTCCTGGTTTTAACTCTAATGCCAACAGGTCTACTAAATCCTTTATCTCAAATCACTCAGGGAGACATACTGCTTCCCCAGAAAGGTCACAGCAACTGTTAAAGACATTCCGTTGGTTTAAACTTTACTCTATTACACAAGAAACCTGGGTCTTTTTATTTTTTTCCTTTTTCAATTATTATTACCCCACTTACAATTATACGTTGTTGGGCTTATCCCAGCAAAAGAGAGCCCCCAATTAATATGCTACAACCGAGGTGGGAAGAGTGCACTATCTATTCTAGTCCCACTTCTCCACTAGTCACAACATATTATTTTAAACTTTTCCACTTATCGATAGGGTCAATCATATACTCTATTTTTCCCAGAATAGAACACACTAAACCAGGTTTCTTTACTGAACAACAAAAATATCAGTTGATTATAAAACCAGCCTTAACCAGTAATGAAGTAAAACATAAACACACAGATTTTAAGTTTTCAAGTTCCCTTTTTACCTTAGTCCCTTCACACTCATACACAGGTTAACCGAAAAGGTAAAAGGGATTTTTATTAATTCAGAGCTCTGTTACAGACAAAAAAAAAACCTGGGCAGATTACTTGCTCATTTTTGAAGAAAACAGCAGATGAGATATGGTGTTCCAAAAATGGCACAGTCTAACTTCTGAGTACGCATAGGCAGGTCACTGAGATTCCTTCAGAACAGTTCTTTTCAGGTGGCAATGATAATTAATTTTAGCAGGCTTTCTTCAGAGACAGGAAACGAGATGAATCGACACAGTGGACAGGGTCTTTTATGGAATTGCTGGAAAGCGAGCTGGGTTGTGGTCTTCTGCCCTTCCTTGACACATCAGCAGCAGACTTGACTTTATCTCCTTCCAGAAGGACTCGCAACCAAAAAGACTAGTCAGTTTTCTGTCCTTCCAGGTGCGTTCTGCTGCTACTGGGCTTGTCCAATCAAGGGACGCTTGTCACTTCTCTGCCCGTTACCAGGGTTTCTGTTCTATCTTTAACTTGAGCCATGTGACAACCAGTAACATTGTTGCCACCAATTCCTTCAGTGCCCTCTTGATAGCTTTCTTTTTTTAAAAAGAATCTGGCCCAAGATTTATTCAGTTTAACCATAAATTATTTTTAAAATATTTTAACAAAAAACGGAATCACTTTCATAACACTGTTTACATCATTTGTAACATGTGTGGAGTAGAGACTAATTGCTTTCTTTAATGGTGCCTTTAACTTGCATAATTTATTTGGCTGGGGAGATAGCAAGTACTTTCCTCAATACCATTCCAACCCTACTACAAGCGCAGTTCATACTCTCAAATAAAATCTAACTTTCTTTCCTACAAATCTAAATTAGTTCCAAAACATATTTTTAAAAACACTGGTATTGCACATGCAATCCAAAGTACTGTGCCACATAGCACGGGGCAAAGCACGCAGTCTGCACTGGCAGGTCATTGCAAACATAATAAAACAAAATCAGAGGAAGTCACCCTAAGGCACTCCTGCACAGTCTACTACCTCAGACCTACTCCCTAATTCATGGCCGTCGGACTACACACAGCTTCTGAGACCTGGGAATTCAACCCTCATTCTCCTTGTACTTACAATTCTGATTTGCTGGCTAGTGTTGTTTGAACTTTATTGGCCTGGAGGTTAGGATAGAGCTGCTTTCAGCACTGTTAACACATTGATGAATAAACCAAAATCAGGACACCAGATCTGTTGGTATCAGCAGCTCGAGATATGTGCAAATTATGCGAGCATGGATTTAAACATGGTGTGTGGCTTAAGGCTCCTTGATATACACACATACGGCTTCCAAAACAAAAGGGTGGGTAGCTCTGTGCTAGTCAAACAGTGGCACCAAGTCCAAAAAAATAGTGCCTGACTTGGCAAAATCAAAATGGAAAGTAAGAGATAAATTTAGAAATTATGGGCTGACAGGTCCAGACCAAGAGATAGCTATACTTGTCCACAATCTCATCACTCTGGTCATTTCAAGCTGATGAACCAAAAACAAAACAAAAATCCATAGAAGTATCAAAGCACTTATCACACTAGTCTAGATTAAAATAAAATTTATGCAGTAACAAAAAAATCCTTGACATCATGAAGTATAAACAGAATTCTTGATTACATGGCACTGTACAGACAATTTATCCCACTAATGAACTGAATCAATGCAATTACCCCAGGAAATAAATTAATCAATGGTTTGCCATTACGTAGCCTGTGTTTATTAAATTGTTTTTCAATTAAAGGGCTGGTTAACTTTAATTGCTATTGGCGACTGAATTGTTAATATGCTTAATTCAACCAGTAACAGGCTGGCATACAAATATTGTTTCAAGATTTTAAATTTTAAAATAATTTGAATTTTCCTCGCCTAATGTCACTGATTCATGCTTAAGTGCATTTTCAATGAAAATGCCAGCCATTTTATGCAATAACCAATGGCTAATCTTCATTTGTGGATCTAAGCAGTATGTATTGGTGAGATATTTGACTGTGGAGGACATCACAGCTAAACTTAAATCACATTCTCACATTCTGTCCACTTACGTAAATTTTCCACAGGACTCTGATCAGAAATGGAAACTGTGGCTGATTCCACCCCTAACCCAAGGGAAATTGGAGTATCCTAAGTGCTATCCAGGTTGAAATCCACTAACTCAGCTGACAGTGGGGAATTGAATCTGCAATCTTCTGCACTACACTGGGTGGTGTCTTCACCCAAGATGCACTCAATGAATTTTTAAAATACTGAGCTGTTTGCCACTCATATCAAGATCACCATTTTCAACATCAACAAGCTATGGAAATTACTGGTGTCTTTTAGTGTACCACATTGCTTACAGGAAAAGATTATATCTCTTCCTTCATTTATCCCAGAGACAGCCGAGTTGAGGGTGCTCAATTCACAATGACTTAAAAAATATTAACTAGCATGCTCAGGATGAATGAATGAACATAATTAGGGCTTTGATTTATATAAACTAAGAAAGTTAAAATCTGATTAATTGCATGGAATTGTGAAATTTTTGCTGCTGTTTTGGGGATCAAGTTCTGCAATTCCATCCATTTTCCATTTGAAACCATCAATAAGTGGCCTTGGCTAAAACATTAAAAATAAGCTGCATTTAGTGACATCACACAAGATTTGTAGTTGCACTACAAATAAGTAGGAGGACAATAATACAATTAATGAAGAAATGTAATGTACAATTGGATGCAGTCAGGCTGCAGATAGACAGTACTGCATTGAAGTTCTATACATGGCTAAGTGCAGAACTCTACAACCTATCATGTTTCAACACAGGACAAACACCTGGGCTGGACTTGAGCAACATCACGCTGTCATCAGCCTGTCAGGGTGTCTATATTCACTCTGTTAAAAATAAAATTTACAGTTTCAACAAAGACATGCTTTAACGTTCATCATGCACAAATCATTTTGCTACACACTACAAGAAAAGGTGTGAAACACACACCTTCAGGACAAAAACTGACTGTGAAGACTTTACCATCAGCAGTCGTTGCTTTCTGGTGAGGCATCAGCATGGCAGCAAACTCCTGCAGCTGGTTCCCTCGAATAATTCTATCCAGATACATTTTCTCTAGAATGCCATAAGCTGCAAGTTGCTGGCAGCGTTCATCCTTAAACAGGGTTGCCAGCATACGGGAACGCTGCTGTCCTACAGGGAAAACACAACCAACAGGATTGCTGTGAATTGTAACGCTTAACTTTGTTGCACTGCAGTATTTGTTCACAAAGTTGCATCCATAAATGCAATTGGATTTTCCCCTCATTCTTGGCTTAAACAAACTTCTGCTTTAAATTCATTATATTTTTGTTTTATTTTAAATATTTAAACATTTCTATGACGCACATACTTTTATAATAACCCTTGAAATTTCACATATTAAAACATAAAATTAATTAGAATGGTAGGACATTCAAACCTAGCCTGTTTGCCAAATCAATGGTTAACTGTGGAAACGTAAAAGCCCAGATATGCCTGTTTGAAACATAAGCCCAATTTACTTGAATAAATTTACTCTGCCGTGTGTATCCAAATCGCTTTCCAAAGTGGAGTAAAAATTATATGTATGCCTGGGATTCAGCCCTTGACCTCACTTTGTAACCCAACTGTCCTCTGACTTTCAATACAGACGTGCACAAAACCAAGATGCGATCACAACAGATTTGTGTATTTGGGCAAGCAAGTGTCTCATTGCTGCTCAAGTCCTGAGTTTTATTTGAATGTAAATGCCAATATCTCATCGCAAGATTCACCCTCCCAAAAATAGCTCTGAGAAGCATAATAGGGCTCTTTTTGGATCAATTCTAGTTTGTCTAAAATTCACTTCAGAAAATTTTATTTCTTCTCAACAGAATTCTGCAGTTTTGTGCTATAACATTGAAATCAAAACCAAAAAGGCAGATAGAGCCCAGTTTCCAAAGCTTAATGAATAACAAATCAAGCATAATTTCCACATTAAATTTTGAATTTATCACATTACACATGAAAGTCTGGTGCATTCATATTTGAAATAAATAATTCAAAAAACAGTGATCAATAAACCTGCCTTCAGAACCAAACAACTGGTTTTCTATTTTCAAGCATGCTGCTAATGTAGCAGCAATACAATATGACAACCTTTAATATTAAACAGGAAAGCAATAATTTTAGCCCCTTCTGAATTGACGGCATGACCATGAAATGCAGCCACTTTTAAATATTCTAAAGTTTGTTATTGAAGCCAATTAATTGCTCTATTAGAGTAATGCTTGGATTCCCAACCACAAGACAGTCAAGTTCATATCTTAGACTTCAATGTGTTTTCTTAGCTACTCTCTATGGAAATGTTTCCTGGTTCACGAGACAGAGAATGGAGGACAGCTGCGAAGGGGTCTGTAGCCCAGGCAATTCTTACATTCCTCATTCAGGTGCAGCCTTGAAGCAGAAACTTCAAAAAGGGATCAAAATGAGGGTAAAATTAACTAAATATAAATATATTATTTTAGAACTGTACTGAACCCCTTTAATTTGTTGGTTAATTAATGGAAACTAGTAGATTGGACCCCAGTCCACTAGTAACTCTACAAGCATTCTGGTTCAAACTTAGAACTGCAAACCAAAATCGATGTTTATTGTGCGATTGCTACCAGAACCACCCACAGCCCTGGCATTACAGGCCTACAATACAAATATATTACCTGCTGATGCAAGAATGGTGCAGTGTAGTGCATGCTTTAATGCCTCTAGCCGCTCAGTTTCATGAACAATAGATTTATATGAGAGTTCATTATATCGCTGAGCAGCTTCTATAAATTTCCTTCTGTAGTCGA
The DNA here is from genome assembly GCF_036365525.1 of Heterodontus francisci. Lineage (NCBI taxonomy): Eukaryota > Metazoa > Chordata > Chondrichthyes > Heterodontiformes > Heterodontidae > Heterodontus > Heterodontus francisci. Next base: position 169,391,016 of record NC_090371.1, on the reverse strand, counting down.
GGACACGAGCATAGCACACCTGAAGACAAAATCATAAGAATGTTTTACTTTTCAGAAAATAAAAGCTGTTTACTATTGTGAAATTCTAAAGTAGCTAGGTGATAAACATGAACTCGTTTTGTTTTTCCGATTTACATATATCTAAGCTAGATATAAAAAAGATTACATTTAGCATTTTAAAAAATTGAATTAAGATTTGAAAGTTAGTCTACCACAAACTAACAGTACACTGGTACAAAATATTTTATTAGGGGACGGAGAAGGGAAGAAAAAGATGCTTTGAGTTAAATAAACAAACAGACAGTGAAATAATGGTTAAAAACGGAATTTGAGCACAAAGTAATTAATTCAAGATTAGACAATTATATATTTTGGTAGGACAATTTTTCTTCCATCTGTACATTTGTAGTTGCATGGTTCTCAAAATACAGAATACATCTGAAAGCAATGCAATTTAATTATAACTAAGGGAGCTATTTGAAGAGAAAGGAAGAAAAAATACAAATGCAGGAAACCTGAAACATTTGAAATCAGTCAAGACACGGGTGGTTCAGCTGCACAGGAGGGAAGGAAAAAGAGTGGAACAGTAATAGTGATCGGGGATTTGATAGTCAGGGGATCAGATAGGCGTTTCTGCAGCAGTAAATGTGTCTCCAGGATGGTGTGTTGCCTCCCTGGTGCCAGGGTCAAGGATGTCACGGAACGGCTGCACGGGGGAGGGTGAACAGCCAGAGGACGTGGTCCACATTGGTACCAATGACATAGGTAGGAAGAGGGATGAGGTCCTGAAAGCAGATTTTAGGGAGTTAGGAAGGAAATTAAAAAGCAGGACCTCCAAAGCAGTAATCTCAGGATTACTCCCAGTTCCACATGCTAGTGAGCATGGGAATAGGAGGACAGATCGATTGAACACGTGGCTGGAGAATTGGTGTAGGAGGGAGGGCATCAGATTTCTGAGGCATTGGGACCAGTTCTGGGGCAGGTGGGACCTGTACAAGATGGACAGGCTACAAGTTAACAGGACCGGGACTATCATCTTCACAGGGAGATTTTCTAGTGCTGTAGGGGAGGGTTTAAACTAGCTTGTCAGGGGGATGGGAACCTGAGGGGTATCTCAAATTGGGACAAAGTAAAGCTGGTAACAGGAGGTAGAAAAGTAGCAAGTGACATTAGAAGGCAGGCGAAACAAAGGCGATCAACTAGGCTTAGAATGCAGAATGTCAAGAGGACAAGGTTAATGGCACTCTACTTGAATGCACACAGCATTCGCAACAAGGTAGATGATTTGAAGGCACAAATAGAGGTAAATGGGTATGATCTAATTGCCATACGGAAACATGGCTACAAGGTGACCAAGACTGGGAACTGAATATTCAAGGATATTAGACATTTAGGAAGGACAGGCAAAAAGGAAACAGAGGAGGTGTTGCGCTGATAATAAGGGATGGGATCAGTACAATCAGTAAGGGAGGATCTCAGATCAGAAGAACAAAATGCGGAATGTGTTTGGGTGGAGCTAAGACAAGGCAAGGGGCAACAAACATTGGTAGGAGTTGTTCATAGGCCACCAAATAGTAGTGGTAGTTTGGGGCATGGTATTTAGCAGGAGATTAGAGAAGCATGTGGCATGGGTAATACAGTAATCATGGGTGACCTCAATCTGCATATAGACTGGGTAAACCTAATGAGCACTAATGCTGTGGAGGACGAGTTTCTGCAGTGTTGGGATGGTTTTCTAGAGCAGTATGTTGAGGAACCAACTAGACAACAGGCTATTTTAGATCTAGTATTATGTAATAAGAAAGGGCTAATTAATAATCTTGTTGAAAAAGAACCTTTAGGGATGAGTGACCATAATATGATAGAATTTTACATTATGTTTGAAAATGAGGTAGTTCAATCTGAAGCCAGGGTGTTAAATTTGAACAAAGGAAATTATGAAGGTATGAGGGGCAAATTGGCTCAGGTGGATTGGGAAAATACGTTAAAAGGTATGACAGTACATAGGCAATGGATAGTCTTTAAAGAAATATTACATAGTTTACAGCAACTATACATTCCTTCAAGGCACAAAAACCCCAAAAAGAAAGGCAGTCAGCCATGGATAACACAGGAAGTTAAGGATTGTATAAAATTAAAAGAAAAGGCCTATAAAGTTGCCAGAAATAGTAGTAACCCTGAGGATTGGGAAGATTTTAGAATACAGCAAAGGAGGACGAAGAAGCTGATAGAGAAAGGGAGAATAGAATATGTAGGTAAGATAGCAAAAAATATAAAAACGGACTGTAAAAGCTTCCACATGTATGTAAAAAGAAACGTTTGGCTAAGACAAATGTGGGTCCATTACAGGCAGAGTCAGGAGAATTTATCATAGGGAATAGAGAAATGGCAGAGAAGCTAAATGATTACTTTGTGTCTGGCTTCACTGAGGAAGATACAAGAAATCTCTCAGAATTACAGATCCAAGGGATTAGGGGAAGGAGGAATTGAAGGAAATTAATATTAGTCAGAGGGTTGTATTGGAGAAATTACTGGGGCTAAAGGTAGATAATCCCCAGGACTTGACATTCTACATCCCTTGCAAAATTCGATAGATTCTGCAGCACTTGCTGCAGATTGGAAGGTCACAAATGTCACCCCACTATTTAAGAAGGGAGGGAAGAGAGAAAACAGGGAATTACAGACATTGAACAGAACGTAACAAATAGGAGCAGGAGTAGGCCATTCAGTCCCTCAAGCCTGCCCCGCCATTCAATAAGATCATGGCTGATCTGTCCCAAGCCTAAACTCTTCTTTTGGGCCTGCTCCACATACCCCTCGACTCCCCGCGATTTCAAAAATCTATCTACCTCCTCCTTAAATACATTTAGTGACCTAGCCTCCACAACTCTCTGGTACAGAATTCCAGAGATTTAACACCCTCTGACAGAAGAAATTCCTTCGCATCTCAGTTTTAAATGTGTGCCCTCTTATTCTGTAACTATGTCCCCTAGTTTGAGACTCCCCCACTAGTGGAAACATATTCTCAACATCTACCCTGTCAAGCCCCCTTAAAATCATATATGTTTCAATAAGATCACCTCTCATTCTTCTAAACTCAAATGAATAAAGGCCTAACCTGTTTAGCCATTCTTGATAAGACAACCCCTTCATCCCAGAAATCAGCCTAGTGAACCCTTTTCTGAATTGCCTCCAATGCTAGTATATCCTTCCTTAAATACGGGGACCAAAACTGTACGCAGTACTCCAGGTACGGCCTCACCAACACCCTGTACAGTTGTAACAAGACTTCCCTATTTTTAAACTCTAACCCCCTTAGCAATAAAAACCAAAATTCCATTTGCCTTCCTAATGACTTGCTGCACCTGCATGCTAACTATTTGTGTTTCATGTACAAGAACACCCAGATCCCTCTGTAATGCAGTATTTTGCAGTCTTTCTCCATCTAAATAATAATAATCTGCCTTTTTATTCTTCCAACCAAAGTGGATGACCTCACACTTTCCCACATTGCACTCCATCTGCCAAGTTTTTGCCCACTCACTTAACCTATCTATATACCTTTGCAGATTCTTTGTGTCCTCATCACAATATGCCTTCCCATCTATTTTTGTACCGTCAGCAAATTTGGATACACGATACTCTGTCCCTTCCTCCAAGTCATTAATATAGATAGTAAATAGTTGAGGCCCTAGGACTGATCCTTGTGGCACCCCACTAGTTACGGCTTTCCATCCTGTAAATGACCCATTGATCCTGATTCTCTGCCTTCTGTGTGTTAGCCAATCCTCAATCCATGCCAACACATTACCCCCAATACCCTGAGCTCTTATTTTGTGCAATAACCTTTTATGTGGCACCTTATTGAATGCCTTCTGAAAATCAAAATACACTACATCTACCGGTTCCCTTTTATCCACTCTGCTTTTTATATCCTCAAAGAACTCTAAAAAAAATTTGTCAAACATGATTTACCTTTCATAAAATCATGTTGACTCTGTTTGATTGAATTATGTTTTTCTAAATGTCCTACTATTTCTTCATTAATAATGGACTCCAGCATTTTCCCAATGACAGATGTTAAGCTAACTGGTCTATAGTTTCCTGCTGTCTGTCTCCCTCCTTTCTTGACTAGGGGTGTCACATTCGCGGTTTTCCAATCCACTGGTACCCTACCGGAATCCAGTGAGATTTGGTATATTATGACCAATGCTTCCACTATCTCTGCAGCCACTTCTTTTAAAACCCTTGGATGCAGCCCATCAGGTCCTGGCGACTTGTCTGCCTTTAGTTCCATCAGTTTGTCGAGCACCTTTTCCCTTGTGATAGAGATTGTTACAAGTTCCTCCCTCCCATTTACACCTTGCTCATCTATTATTGTTGGATGTTTCTAGTGTCCTCCACCGTGAAGACCGATGCAAAATATTGTTTTAAATTATCTGCCATTTTCTTGTTCCCTGTTATTAATTCCCCAGTCTCATCCTCTAAGGGTCCCACACTTACTTTAGCTACTTTCTTCCTTCTTTTATACCCGTAGAAACTCTTACTGTTTGTTTTTATATTTCTTGCCAATTTACTCTCAATCAATTTTCTCCCTCTTTATTAGTTTTTTAGTCATCCATTGCTGTTTGCTAAAAAAAATCCCAATCCTCTGGCCTACCACTAGCTTTCGCAGCTTTGTACGCCTTTGTTTTTGATTTGATACTCTCCTTATCTTCCTTTGTTATCCACAGGTGGTTCATCGTTCTCTTCAAGTCCTTCCTTCTGACCGGAATAAATGTTTGATGAGTGTTTTGAAATATCTGCTTAAAAGTCTGCCAATGCTCATCTACTGACTTTCCCATTAGTCTATTTTCCCAGCCCACTTTAGACAACTCTTTCTTCATACCTGTGTAATTGCCCTTGTTTAAGTTGAAGACACTGGTTTGAGTTGCTCACCCTCAAACTGAATTTGAAATTCTACCATGTTATGATCGCTTCCCCCAGAGGATCCTTAACTACGAGATCTCTTATTAAACCTACCTCGTTACACATTACCAAATCTAAAATAGCCTGTTCCCGGGTAGGTTCTGCAACACATTGTTCGAAGAAACAATCCCTGATGCACTCTACAAATTCATCTTCCATGCTACCCTTGCCAATTTGATTTGTCCAGTCTATATGCAGATTAAAATCACCCATGATAATTGCAGTGCCCTTCTTACACACCTCCATTATTTCCTGATTAATATTTTGTCCTACAGAGAGGCAACTTCTTGGGGGCCTATAGACCACTCCCACCCGTGATTTCTTTATCTTGCTGTTCCTTATTTCCACCCAAATTGAATCGACACCGCGATCTTTACACCTATATCATTACTCACAACTGCACTGATCCCTTCCTTTAATAACAATCTGTTAGCCTTACATCAGTCGTTGGGAAAATGTTAGAATCTATTCTAAAGGATGTGATAAATGGACACTTAGATAATAATGATCTGATTGGGCATAGTCAACATGGATTTATGAATGGGAAATCATGTTGACGAACCTGTTGGAGTTTTCTGAGGATGTTACTAACAGAATTGATAAAAAGGGAGTCAGCGGACGTGGCATACTTGGATTTTCAGAAGGCTTTTAATGAAGTCCCCCACAGGAGGATGGTTAGCAAAATTAAAGCACAGGCGATTGGAGGTAATATAATGGCATAGATTAAGGTTTGGTTGACAGGCAGAAAGCAATAAACCGGTCATTCTCGCGTTGGCAGGTGACTAGTGGGGTACCGCAGGGATCAGTGCTTGGGCCCCAGTTGTTCACAATATATATCAATGATTTGGATGTGGGGACCAAATGTAGTATTTCCAAGTTCGCATATGACACAAAACTAGGTGGGAATGTATGTTGTGAGGAAGATGCAAAGCGGCTTCAACGGAATTTGGAAAGACTTAGTGAGTGGGCAAGAACGTGGCATATAGAATATAATGTGGAAAAATGTGAGGTTATCCACTTTGGTAGGAGGAATAGATGTGCAGAGTATTTCTTAAATGCTAAGAGATTAGAAAGTGCAGATGTCTAAAGGGACGTGGGTGTCCTTGTCAATAAGTCACTGAAAGCTAACATGCGGGTGCAGCAAGCAATTAGGAAGGCTAATGGTATGTTAGCCTTTATTGCAAGAGGATTTGAGTACAGGAGCAGTGAAATCTTGCTTCAATTGTACATAACCTTGGTTAGACTGCACTTAGAGTACCGTGTGCAGTTTTGGTCCCCTTACCTTAGAAAGGATATTATTGACATAGAGGGAGTGCAACGAAGGTTCACCAGACTTGTTCCTGGGATGGCGGGACTGTCCAATGAAGAGAGATTGGGGTAACTGGGCCTGTATTCACTAGAGTTTCGAAGGATGAGAGGTGATCTCATTGAAACTTACAAAATACTTAAAGGGATAGACAGGGTAGATGCACCTAAGATGTTCCCCCTGGTTGGTGAGTCTAGAACCAAGGGACACAATTTCAAATTAAGGGGGAAGCCACTTCGGACACAGATGAGGAGAAATTTCTTTACTCAGAAGGTTGTGAATCTTTGGAATTCCCTACCCCAGAGTATTGAGTATGTTTAAAGCAGATATTCACATATTTCGAAATACCATTGACGTAAGGGAATATGAGGATAGTGTGGGAAAAAGGCATTGAAGTGGATGATCATATTGATGGTGGGGAAGGCTCGATGGGCTGAATGGCCTACTCCTGCTCCTATGTTCCTACATCTGTAGAACAGCCATCACACATTAAAATCAAATCCCTCACTCTTTTGGGGAACTGCAAAGACTGATGCATCACAGATTTAGTTTTTGTGGGTTATATAATTGGGTCATAGCTAGTTTTTCCTCCAGTTTTCCATTTTTTTTAAATTGTTTTTACCTGCTCTCCTTACTCTTTCTTCCTCCACCCCTCCAACCTCCCAGACAGGCAGTTGCTTATTATATACTGAGCAGTAGTTAAAAAGGAAATGAAAACATTTGAAAAGGAGAAGAAGGAAGAAATGCTTAATATTTTCTACAATTGCCTCATAATCATTTAACTAGCTTTATCGAGATTGATATAACTAATAGCTTTTAGTTTGAAGCTGCTACCAAAGTGGGTGTCTGTCAGTCATGATCATGACTTAAAATGGTCATTGGTTAAGGCTTGGATTTCAGTTATTTTGTCCTTTTACGTTGGACTGTGCCTTCCACAAGTTTTCCTTAAATCTAGAAAAGCAATCTGCTTTTAAGAGGGTTTCATACAGCCATCATTTCATTTTCATGAATTGAGTTTTCTATTTCTTCAGGATTACAGCATCATGGGTGCTGTACAGCAGCTGTAGGTAGACCTAAAATAAATGCAACTTTTGGAGCAATGGTTTTTGGTGTGTGCACATTTAAAGCCAATGATAATGGTGATCTATGCAGATAAAGCATGACCACAGTTGGGGGAGGGATTTGGAACTGGTAACTAGACATTAAAGCTGAAGCTGCAGTGAGTTATGATGATCTAGTATGTAGTCCCTGAAAGGATGATGGAAGCAGTAACTTTCAAAAGGGAATTGGGTAACCTTAAACAGTGAGGCACCATTGTCAAGCCCAGTCTTACCGAGTGTTCAGCGCAGTCTTATCCAATTTCTAAAGAGAATTTTTTCAGCAATGGTCACTGAATCATGAGCAGGAGTGGGAACCCCAGCTGACTTTCCTACTCTCTTACCAAGGATTTTAGGACAAACTCAAACGGTTCACTAGGTTCATTCCTGGAATGAAGGGGTTGTCTTATGAGGCAAGGTTCAGCAGGTTGGGTCTACACTCATTGGAATTTAGAAGAATGAAAGGCGATCTTACTGAAACATATAAGATTGAGGGGGGCTTATCGTGGTAGATGCTGAGAGGATGCTTCTCCTCATGGGGGAATCAAGAACTAGGGGGCACAATTTAAGGTGGAGATGAGGAGGAATTTTTTCTTTCAGAGGGTCGATACTCTTTGGAATTCTTTACCCCAGAGAGCAGTGGAGGCTGGATCATTGAATATATTCAAGGCTGAGTTAGACAGATTTTTAATCTGCAAGAGAGTAAAAGGTTATGAGGGACAGGAAGGAAAGTGGAATTGAGGCCACAATCAGACCAGCTTGATCTTATTGAATGGCGGAGCAGGTTCAAGAGGCCAAATGGCCAACTCCTGCTCCTATTTCTTCTGTTCTTATATTCACACTACTCCCCTAGCTGAGATCAGCTAACTCAGATCAGATGGGGAATCAAACTTGAGGCTCACATTATTAATTGAGATGGTAATTAATTGAGAGATGATTACTGCACTCTTCATTCTGCTGAAATATTCTCTAAGATCCACTGGTCTTTAGCCACGTAATGAACAGCTATTTTTCAAAAGCAGAATTCTACCTTGTAATGTATCTGCAACTGTTCATTGGTGGATTCATTTTGAAGTAGAGAGGCCCGGTTTATGTAAGCTTCTGCCTGCACAGGATCATCATCTTCCAGGTACAAACGAGCAATTTTCAGATAGGTGTCCAGTTTATAGTCCACATTATATTGCCTGCAAAAATAATACAAACATTTAGAAGTAAACAAATAAGATCTTTTTCATAAAAAAACATTGAAAATTACCTGATATGTTGTAGATTATGAACATACATCCAGGATTTAAATTTAAAAGTTTTTATATCCTTTGGATATGAAACTCAAGGTAGTTATTTCTTTCATTTTCTCATTTACTGAACATTCAGCAAATTTCAGGTTTTATTTTAAAAGTTCCAACCAACAAATTTTGTTGTTTAAACTTGTAGTAGGTTATAAGACACGATTTCAAACAAGAAGCAACTGGTAATTTCAGACAGCACGAATACAAGACCATGCTGTGGAATGGTGAGAATGAGAATGAGACTGTTTTCCCACTCCAATGAATTATTTATCTCAGCCTTGTTGCTATTGGAAGGGACATAGAAAAGACCAAAACATTCCCAATAAGGAGTAAGGAAAATCAGGAATCATTACCAAGCCAACTTCACAGAATCCCCAGTGGATAACTCCACAGTGAGACTGGCAGAGTGCTAAGAGCAGGTCATTCACCCACCCAATCTCTTCCCAAAAGACATATGACCCAGAGATCCCTGATGGGGAAGACAGACAAGACGACAAAATACCCCACAAAAACAATTTGTATAAATTGGGAAGGCAGTAACTCTTCTATATCATTGTCTATGCTCAATGATCTAAATGTGCCATCAATGACAATGCAATTGCGTCAAAGATGCCAGGGGAACCAATTATAGCTGTCAACTAAACCAGCTATGCAGTGTTTGTCATTTATATTCTTATTTAAGAGAAAAATGTAAATGTTTCTTTGTGCAATGATTTGTGGACATTAATTTTAAAAACAACCAACTTGTTTAAAATAGCTACAATACTGCACAGCAGATTGCAGAAATTGAAGAATGAAGACTCATCCAATACGCACTTTTGTCCAGTTTCTAATGGAATTCCCACCAAAACTTGAGCAGCATTTCTCCAGTCTTCTTCCTTCTCATAGATGGTGGCTAGATGCTGTCTTATGGAAGCCACCTGAGAAATTAAGCATACCAACCATGAATGCAGTTCAAGATAGCGAAAACAAAGGTAAATGATTAGTAGCTACTGAGTAAGTTGTTATTGAACCTATTTTAGATCATTATGCACATAATTTATAATTTTTTAAAATCATTGCATGGAAGGTAAGAAAATCTCTTCCTCTAAATTTTTATTCCTATTAGGTCTCCATGACAATGTACAAAGAAGGCAGGAAAGGACCTGCTCTAAAGGATGTATGAATGCTACCCTTGATCCAGCTAACATACCAATGCTCAAGAGCAAGTGGGCAACTCATTTGCAAATTTCCCTGCCTGTGCAGAGCTAAGTTGTGCTCTTCACCATCAGGACTATGAACTCATATTATGTGGAACTGCAGTTATGTCCCACAACATAACATTCCGCAGCACAGTATCTTTAGAGTATTAACCCGCTATACCAACTCAACCATCCGGGATAAAGCAGCTCGCTTGATCAGCACCCCATCCACCACCCCTAAACATTCACTCCCTCCACCACCAGTGCACAGTGGCAGCAGACTGTACATTCTACAAGATGCACTCATCAAGACTTCTTCGACAGCACCATCCAAACCCACAACTTCTACCACTCAGAAGAACAAGGGCAGCAGGTGTATGGGAACACCAGCACCCGCACGTTCCCTCAAAGTCATACACCAACTTGACCTTGAAATATATCAGTGTTCCTTCATTGTCACTGGGTTACAGCAGTGTGGGTGTACCTAGACCACATGGACTGCAGTGCTTCAAGGCGGCGGCTCACCACCTTATCAAGGGCAATTAGGGATGGGAAACAATTGCTGGCCTTGACAGCAACACCAACATCCCATGAAATAATTTTTTTTAAATGATCAGATTACTACCAGTACTACTGTCACGCCTGACTCACCAGATACACCTCCAACAATGAGCAGGCAGTGACACTAAACTGACTAATAAAAATTAAAAATGGAACCAAAACTTTAAAAAAAAACATATAGGCCAGAATTTTGCCGCTCTCGGCGGCTCCGGAGCAGATGAGGCGGAAGCGGATCAGCGCTCCGATCCCACTCTGTGCCTCCCGCCCATTGACATCACGCGTGGGGCAGCCAATTAGCGGCGCCATGGCGTATTTGAGATTCGAAAGGGCGCCCGCGGGCAGGATGCTGAGCAGCTTTGGGGGCGGGGCCACACCCGGAAAAGGCTGCTGTAAGCCCTTTAAAAAGACTTAGAGCAATGAAATGGACAAGTTGCTTATGACCTTACATCAGATGAAGACCTTTGCTTGTTACTGTGGGAAGTTTAGAGGAGGATACAAGGCTCTGTGCATGCAAGGATTGAAAGAGGACTGGCAGTGCTCAGGAGCAGGACAGGACAGAAAGATATATAAAGCTGCAGAACCAATCAACAGTGATGGAGGGGAGAAGGGAGAAGTTTCCGCACAGTACCCAGATTCTCGGAGGAATCACTGCAAGTCCTCCTCCAGGCGGTAGAGGCGAGGTGGGAGGTCCTCTTCAATGCACATGGCAGAAGAAGGACCTCCCAAGTGACCAAGAGGGCCTGACTGGGGGTTGCGGAGGAGGTCAGCAGCCGCGGCATTGTAAGAAGGACATAGCTTCAGTGTCGCAAGCAGGTCAATGACCTTCTTTGCTCTGCCCGGGTATGGGGCATTTCTCATTAACCTCATCGTTATTGCGTCAGGGAGGGTCTATGTGTCCTCATGCTGCAAGGTGGAAGCCATCAATGATCAGTCCTTGGCTGCTGCCTTGCATTGGGACGCAAAATGGACAGGTCTGAGATGCACAGTGATCCATAGGTGTTCAAATTGGGCACTGCATCGGCATAGCAGTGAAATGTAACAACAAACCCTATGAGTGAGTGTGTGAGACACCAACCAATATGTCTAAAGCAAGTGTTTTTGTTTAAATAGAAAACGAGGGCACATAATGCCCGAGAAGGGCCCCAGGCCGGTGGTGGTATTGCCAATCAGGCATACCATACCAGAATGGAGGAGGATGCCTTGATGCTAGCAGGGGAGGATGGAGGACGCACCATAGCAGATGGTGAGGCCGGCAAACCCGGCCATGAGAGTGTGTGACCAAGTATGTGGTGTAAGGGTTTATGGGGGGTGGTGCGATGGTGTGGTGATTGTCTCCTGCACTGAAGTGTGCTCTTAAAAGTTGAATCTCACAAATTTGACCAATATGCAGGAGAGAACATGTCCTTAAGTCTGGCGTGCTGATCAATATGATTTTCCCTGCAGGTGAAACACAGCAGTGGCCAGGAGGCGTCTCAATGGCTCAACCATCTACCTCTGAGGATGAGGAGGGTGCTTCAGAGTGTTCACCGCGCACCTCACCAAGTGCCAGCACAGAAACTTCCACCAGGGTTGGGATTAGTGTATCCACGGAGGCATGTTCACATACAGATGTGAGCACAATACCGTTGCCGGGCCAGCCACCAGAGGCAGTACCGGCCGATGCCTCCGACAATCGGAGGAGTGTGGGAGTCCAGGTCAGTGCAGAACCGCAAGCTGATGACGAGCCTCTGAGAACATCCATTCAGCAGCAGATGTTGCAGGTGCAGCATGCAGTGCATGGACATCTGGCCGAGTTGCCAGAGACATTGCCAGAGCCTCCATCCAGGGCATGAGTGCTGCAAACTCTCAGGCATTTGTCCATCAGGCATCCTCCGTTGAAAGACTGGCGGCTGCAGTGGAGGGGCCAGTACTGGATACTATCCGTGACCTCAGAGCGAGCGTGGCCTCCCTGGACCAGAGCATCAGAGAGCAGACTCAGATGTGCAGGCGAAAGGTCAAGGCTGCTCATCCCTCCATGGTTGCCACGGAGGACCAGCTGAGCCTCGGGAGGGCACAGGGGCAGCAGCAGATAGCAAATGGGAGCTCCTCTCAGGGCGCTCTTGATGCATCTTGCAGCTCCTTGCTCCCTCTGCCAGTGACATGTGAACCTCAAACTCCCAGGGTGCCCGAGGGTGTTCCTGATATTTCTCACGAGCACCCTGATATGCCAGCAGGCAGAGGACGACCGCCAAAGTCATCTAGAGCAGGGCGGCAGCCTGATCAGCCACCTGCCTCTGGTGAGTATGGCGGCAAGAGCACACGCAAACATATAAAGAAATCACTAACAGCACATCTGGTTCACTGGGTTATTTTCCAATTATTTATTTGATTTGTTAATGAGAAAATTGTAATAAAATTTGTGATATGAAAATTTTACATTTTGTTTGTCATCCATGAAGTTGCATCAGACATCGTGGCACGACGAGAGGTTTTATGTGCGAGGTCACACACTTGGGGTGGGTTCATCGTGATGTGAGGGTGTGCATCTTCAGATCATCTCTTCCCCCTTAATGTGAGTGTTTTTGGCCTCTCAGAACCTCACAATAACTCCTCTCATACCGCAATGTCATTTATTTGTAAATTAAGATCCTCTCAAGAGAAAGGCCTGCATATTAGATCCTCCCGGGTCTCTCTCGCACTTAACTCCAGATGACATTCAGCTTCTTCTCCCTACCATCATGTGAGTGCTGCCCATCTTCCACAGCTGAAATTCCATCGTCGTCTGATGACGCTTCGCAATGACCTTGATCATCCTCCATGGTGTCTCCCCTTTCCATCGCCAGGTTGTGCAAGGCACAGCAGACAACAATAATCATGGAGACCCTTGATGGCGTGTACTGCAGGGATCCACCTGAGCGGTCAAGACACCTAAATCTCATTTTTAGTGGACCAATCGTTTGTTCGATTGTCATAGAGTCAGAGTTATACAGCATAGAAACAGGCCCGTCACTCTGGTGATCGTATGGCTCTCATTGAAGCGTTCCTCAGCACGACCCCTTGGGATTCTCACCGGTGTCATTAGCCATGTCTTCAGAGGATAACCCCTGTCGCCAAGCATCCAACCCTCCAGGCTGTCAGGAGGACTGAAAAGTTCAGGCACCTGGGAGTTTCGGAGAATGAATGCATCGTGACAACTCCCAGGGTAACGTGCACACACCTGCATGATTCTCTTTCGATGACCGCAGACGAGCTGAACGTTCAGTGAATGGAAGTCCTTTCGGTTAATGAATGCCCCTGACTGACCTGCTGGTGCTCTAATGGTCACATGAGTATAGTCCATCCTGTACCACTGGGAACCCAGCTACTGTGCTGAAGCCTATTGCTCTTTCACCCTGGCTGGTGTTGTCCGTCTTGAAAGTTATGAAATCGTTTGCACGTCGGAACAATGCATCAGTCACAACCTTTATGCAGTGATGCGCTACTGCTTGGGAGACTCTGCACAAATCTGCCGTTGAAGCCTGGAAAGAGCTACATGCATAGAAGTTAAGAGCTATGGCAACCTTTAGAGCGACAGGCATTGGATGGCCACCGAGACAGTTTGAGGCTACATCCATTGCCAGCATCTCACAAAGAGATGTCACAGTCTCACGTGTCTGACGCAGTCTTCTTCTGCACTGGCGTTGTGACAGCTGAAGGTAGCTCAGACATGGGTGGTAGACCCTGCCTGTTGGGGTAGGCTCGTCTCCTGACATTTGTTCGCTCCCGGCCCACTCTGCCACCTACTCTTCCTCCCACATAACGAGGATGCACTGGGCCAGCTGGTTGCTCAATTGCCTGCCCAGCTGTCCTTCTGTCCTTCCTTGGGGCACAGTCTTCCTCATCTGATGATCCGCCTCCAGAGTGAACAATTCCCATTGTTGTACTGATGACCAGATGCAATGACAACAGGTATTATACCTTCTAGCTGTCAGGACAGGCAGACAGAACCTCCTTCCTTTCACCCAATTACTCAGAGCAGATGGGGCCTGAGCAGCAGTGAATCAGACTCAGTTGAACCCTTCTGCTTAGGACACACAAATACTCTCAGACTTAATAAACAGCAAAACCAGTACCTCCAACTCCCTCACCGATTCACTGCCTGCCGTCCTTTTAAACTCGCCAGGTTCATGACACGCTACACGACCCGATTTACGGCTGTAAAATCCGACGGCCCACGTAAAATTGCTGGCAATTGGTTTTGCAACTACCTTTATGAGCTCTTAATTACCTTTAGTTGGGCGGCAAGTGGCGACTTGATCTCGCCTGACTTCCTGGGTTTGTTAAATGGCATCTGTGCGTCATGACGCCCGAGACCCGACCCAATGTCATCGCACGCCATTTCACCTCCCGGACGCCTATGACAGGACCCGATTCCCGAAAGTAAAATTCCAGGCATAATTTTGAACAGACAGCTAAGCAAGCATATATGGTAGATGACGAACTGAAGAATACATTTTTTCAACCTGAATTGACTCTTGTAGCTCGCTCTGGTATTATATTGGGAACAGTCCATTTAATCCTCAATGAAGAGCAGCTCTAAGTATAAACAATGGACATGTGCACTGTAGAATGTTTAAATGGGCATGACTGAAAATAGGGCAAAAATAGTTTGGTCCTGTTTTACAACCCAACATTAAGTTTGATGCACTATCGGTCCTAAAAGCATTACATGATGTTATTTCCAGCTGACAAACTGGGTCAGAATGGGCAAGATACTTTCGTTCTACATTGATTCTGGAAGCCCTCATACATTGTTGCATTTGTTTCTGATTAGAAATATTTGAGTACGTGCATTCTGAATTTAGAGATGTGTTGTAAAAAAGCTGTGAAGATGCTCATGCTTCACATACCTGTTTCACATTTTTCATGTGGTTTGGATCAAAGGGAGATTGACTCATTACAGCGGGCTGAATTTTGTGCTGGAGACAGGGCTCCCAGCACCGGGCCTTTTCCTGCCACCTACCCCCCCCTCCACCCCCCCACCACCCCCCGGAGAAATTCTCCAGTCTTTTTGTATCAAGGTTTCATGAGCCTAGATCCCCATCCCTTTAAAGTCCGGAGGGCCCTAGCGAGGTGAGGGCCACGGGGTGGTCGTGCAGTTCAAGGGGGAGGGGGGGTAGTCATGCTAAAGCCTGGCTTGGGTATAAAATTAAAACCCGACCGGGACCCGACCTGACCACAGCCAACCCGAACCCTTCAATATTTTTTCATGCCCGACCCAAAAATATCAAACATGTTATTAGTACAGAAAAAAATCGACTCAAAACGTAGATTAAAAAAACCATACAAAACAAAACCCAACCACAGCCGACCCAAACCCGACCACAGCCAGAATGCTGGACACAGAATACAGACCTGACCCGACCCGACCCGAACCCCCTTAATAGGTCTTAGTTGGCCTCTGGACGGAAAGGTTGTTGTCGGCTTATCCCACCCTCGAGAAGATCGCTTGGCAACTAGCCCTCCATCCCCTGTCGCAATACTCCGTGCCACACCACCTCAGGGGGGCCCATAAAATCACAGTCAGTGTTTCGAACTACAATTTACTCATATCAATATAGAACAAGAGTAATTCATGAAATATTCTGAGGGTTTGTTTTCTTCACAAACACAGTTCGAAGAAAGGAAGTGAACTAAACATTTTCACAAAAATAAAACCACTTATTTTAACAAAACAATATTGTCACCTACTGTTTGATGTGCTCTCACCTGCTCTTCAAAAGAAATTACTCTGGGCTGGATCTTTTCCAAAGTGAAGTGATAGATTTCTTTGGCTGTACCATCTGGAAGATTCGGTAGGTGGGAGCAAAAGTCAGTCAGCAGTTGCCGGGAAATCACTAGGCTGACATTTTCATTAACCACTGCATTAAAACAGAGTAGGACATTGAATCAAAAGCCTTCCATAGGCTACAAAGCATTAAGAATTTACTGTGACTTGCTGCTATATTTCATATGGTTTGTCGGAAGGGTTAGGCTCTTTGTAAAACTTAACTCACAATTACCAACATAAACATTTTAGATCTCTGCCTGAATGTGACATCTGCATGTTTTTTTGCATGTTGAAAATATGAATTGGTGGAAATCAGATTCCTTGCTCACTAAGGATTCATTGTAAAAAAGTTATTTCATGCTACATCATTTGTCGCCGTATTTTTGTTTGTCTAGGTTTGACTTGGTGCCTGTTCCTTTAAATCCAGTTGGAATATGCCAGCTGCAGAAAAACCCTGAATCCGAAACAAATCATTTGAAGGCATTTCGATGAAACACAGATTGTCATTTGCCCACACAGTTCCGAAGAAGGGTCACTGACCCGAAACGTTAACTCTGCTTCTCTTTCCACAGATGCTGCCAGACCTGCTGAGTGAATCCAGCATTTCTTGTTTTTGTTTCAGATTTCCAGCATCCGCAGTATTTTGCTTTTATTGTCATTTGCCCAATTCAATATGACAATCAATTATTTTTGAATCAGAGTGCCAATTCTGACAATCAATATAAGCCACAGCAATGAGTGGGCTGGAAAGGCAGCTGGTTTATTGATTAAGTTGAGTTAATATATTATTAAACTGATTGGAACCTTCAGAGGAAAAGAAAGGGTAGAGGTCCCATAGCCAGAAAAGACTATGAGAAAGAAAAGTATATATCTAAGTTATCTATAATAGGATAGCTTAGAATTAGTTTGCAGTTCTTTTATTTTTTTTTACTTGAAGAGAATAGTCTTTCTACTGAATATGTATAATTGCATTATATTAATGTTAAATTGTTGGTTTAATATTTTAAACTGAAATGGCACCTGATGTGAAAGTTCTGCTGCTTTTCAAGATTGGAGAGAGATTCTGTGGAAGCTGGAAAAATTGCCAGATCCAGTGTGCTGTTCATTATCCTAGGCATGTTATTGAAAACTTATCTAGTTCTCAAGACTAGGTTAGGCACTGTTGAAAATATAAAGAGTTGGGACTTGCCCAAAATGATGAGCGCCAAAATAATCTTGAGTGAGAAGGGTAGAAAAGATGTAAAAATGTAACAAGTACGACAGAGGAGTTTATTAATCTGGATACCACACTCTGAAGTCATCACTTGATAACCCTCTCGAGTTCAATGCTTAAAACATGACCAACCATGATTGCATTTATTATGCAGACAGGTCAAATTGCCAAACCTGAGCTTTTGATAGTCTTAAAAAATCTGCTCAGCATAATCTACCCTACAATCATACAGATGCAATAAACAGGGCAATTTAATGGGAAACAGAAATCATCTCATAATTTTATGAGAAAGCAGTGTTGTCACTGGGCTTATTTAACATACTGATACCAATATACAATAGCAAAAATTACACATAAGCCATATACAGTTTAATGCTGCTTGGTACTCTTAATTGATCACCTCCACTGTTGTCACTAGGTGTTTAAATTGGGTCAGCCCTAATACCCTATGATAAACCTAGCACTTTGAAGTGCCTTATTTCCAAGTTTTCACACAATTGCCCGATTCTTGTACAGATTTTCACTGGAAGACTGTTATCCAAAGCTTCACATTTATTGGAAGTATTTTGTTAAAAATTAGATAAGTCAATAGGGCGGCACAGTGGCGCAGTGGTTAGCACCGCAGCCTCACAGCTCCAGCGACCCGGGTTCAATTCTGGGTACTGCCTGTGTGGAGTTTGCAAGTTCTCCCTGTGTCTGTGTGGGTTTCCTCCGGGTGCTCCGGTTTCCTCCCACATGCCAAAGACTTGCAGGTTGATAGGTTAATTGGCCATTATAAATTGCCCCTAGTATAGGTAGGTGGTAGGGAAATATAGGGACAGGTGGGGATGTGGTAGGAATATGGAATTAGTGTAGGATTAGTATAAATGGGTGGTTGATGGTCAGCACAGACTCGGTGGGCCACAGGGCCTGTTTCAGTGCTGTATCTCTAAACTAAACTTCTGGTTATAATAAAACTAAGTAAATTAATTTACTCCAAGTACTCTTGCCAGAGTGGTCCTGCACAGAATGTCAGCTGACAGAACTCAAGCAGCCTGAGGAGTCCTTCATTCCCTTTTTTAAAAACACTATTTGCAAGCCTTCACCTGATGAATACAGACTTCCTTTACTCAGCTGCTGTGCTAATAAATCCCAACAATGTTCTTTTTAAGGTTTCATACATCAATTTTTTTTCAAAATCACTAAGTGTGGCACTACTGCCTAATAAAGGAAATAATAGCTGTCGTGAAGGTATTATGAGGGGGATAACACTAAGCCAAAATACAGCATTGGGAAAAGAAAGGAACTAAAATATAACCTGGGGAGCAGAAGACAGTGCAGCAAACCCCCTTCATTATGCTTTTCTAACATCCTAGTGATAGCCCTGATCCCCAAATTGTTCCGATCATCAGAACATCCAGTGGCAGACCTGTAACCAATGGTACATCACCCTGGTGTTAGAGGTCCTTCTAGACACATCCCAAGTATGGATAGGCTGGGTGGGTGGGTGGATGGGCGGGGGAGAAGGGTTAAGTAGGGGGTGGGGAGTGAGGTCAATTTTAATTTTTAGGCTGCCAGCACAGAATTTTGTGGGCCAAGGGAAGATATCAGGAAAGAAGGCAGATGCCACCCATTATTTTTGATCTGCTGATTGTAAATCCAGAACAAAAGGCAAAAATTTACCCCAGAACCTACAAGTATTTTTTATAGTTGAAGACTAGTTACGGAATGAAATTTTCACATTGCCACCATTATAATTTACTGAAATCATGCTCACAACCAAGACGAAGATTCTGTATGAGTTCAAGTAAAAGTTTAATTTCAGAGGAGTTTAATCCGAATTAAAAACATGCAAAACCAGATTAGAACACAGTCTTGAAAAATGTAATGTAAATGGAAAAAACTAAGCTTCGATGAAAATTCTACCATTTGCCACAAGACTTGCTGTAATAGCACAGAGGGCACTTAGATAACCAACTAAAGGTGGTTGGGTTGAATGACTTTCCTGGTGATTTTGGAGATATCGACAGTTATAATTCATTTTGTTAACCATAGAGCCCACTTTAAAACTTAGTCAGCATGTAACTCATCTAGGAAGTTAGGCTCTGCAAAATCATTAGCAAAGAACAACCTAGTACTATTTTTAATACTTATTTTTGCCAATACAAGGGATGCAAAAATTGGATTTATCTATTATATATTAAAATTTTAAGGGATCTTAACATTCCAACTATAATGCACGTGGAGGTGGCGCTGTGGGCATAACATTACATAACGTGGTCACCTCGAGAAAAAAGTAGAATTTCAGCTTTAGATTCACACAGCAGGGGGAAAAATAATCCAACTTGTTCATAAAATGCAGGAAACAACAACAAAACCCAAAATCCTACTAATAGAAACAATATTAGAAATCAAATACAAGTTGAGAAAAAAAAGGAGCCCACTAGTGGCTGAAGCTAAACGTGGTCATGGCATGGAACTCGCTACCGACAAGGGTGGTGGAAGCAGAGCTGATCAATGACTTCAATGGGGAACGAGCCAGGGAGTGGGACTGACAGCATAGCTCCGTGGAGAGCCAGCATGGACCCGATGGGCCGAATGGCCTCCTTCTGTGCTGTAAATGACTATGGCCTGCACAAAGATAGCAGTACAAATGCCATAAATCAAAGCATGAAAGAAAAATCTTCCAAAGATACGGGAGTTTTAAAAAAATTTATTATGGTATGTGGATGCAGCTGGCAAGGCCAGCATTTATTGCTCCTTCCTGTTTTGACCTCGAGAAGGTGGTGGCGAGCTACTTCCTTGAACTGCTTCAGGCCATATGATGTAGGAACACCCACAGTGTTGTTGGGGAGAGGGTTCTAAGATTTTGATCCAAAGACAACGAAGGAATGATGATATAGCTCCGTCAGGATGATGTGTGACTTGGAGGGGAACTTGCATGTGGTGGTGTTCCCATGCTTCTGCTGACCTTGTCCTTGTAGGTGGTAGAGCTTGTGGATTTGAAAGGTTGTGGTGTTGAAGGAGCCTTGACCAATTGCTGCAGCGCATGTTGTACATGGTGCACACTGCAGCCATGGTACACTGGTGATGGAGGGAGTGAATGTTCAAGGAGGTGGATGGGATGCCAGTCAAGTGAGCTGCTTTGTCCTGGATGGTGCCGACCTCTTCAGTGTTTCTGGAACTACACTCATACGCTCAGTGGGGAGTATTTCACCACAATCCTGACTCGTGGCTTGTAAATGGTGGACAAGAATTGGGGAGTCAGGAGGCGAGTTATTCACTGTAGAATTCCTAGTCTCTGACCTGTTCTTGTAGCCACAGAATATGTGGTTGATCCAGTTAGGTTTCTGATTAATGGTGACCCCTCCCTCCCCCCTGCCCGTCAGGATACTGCTGGTGAGAGATTCAGCAATGTTAATGTCAGTCAATGTCAAGGGGAGGTGGTTAGATTCTCCCTTATTGGAGATGGGCATTGCCTGGCACTTGTGTAGCACGAATGTTACTTGCCACTTATCAGCCCAAGACTGAATGTTGTCCAGGCCTTGCTGCATGCGAGCATGAACTGCTTCATTATCTGAAGAGCTGCAAATGGAATTGAGCATTGAGCAATCATCAGCGAACATACCCACTTCTGATCTTATTATAGAGGGAAGGTCTTTAAGGTTTTAGTTTAGGCAGGCATCAAGATCGGCGCAGGCTTGGAGGGCCGAATGGCCTGTTCCTGTGCTGTATTGTTCTTTGTTCTTTGTCACTGATGAAGATAGTTGGGCCTAAAACACTACCCTGCAGAACTTCTGTAGCAATGTCCTGGGGCGCAGATGATTAGCCTCCAACAACCACAACAATTTTGCTTTGACACCAGCCACTGGAGTGTTTTCTCCTGATTTCCATTGACTTCTATTTTATCAGGGCTCCTTGATGCCACACTTGACCAAATGCTGCCTTGATGTCAAGGGCAGTCACTCTCACCTCACATTTGGAATTCAGCTCTGCTGTCCACATTTGGACCAAGGCTGCTATGAGGTATGGAATTTCGAGGTCCTGGTGGAACCCACACTGAACATCGGCAAGCAGATTATTGGTAAGGGCCACTTGATATCATTGTCAACAACACTGCTGATGATTGAGAGTAGACTGATGGGGCGGTAATTGGCCTGATTGGATTTCTTCTGCTCTTTGTGGACAGGACATACATGGGCAATTTTCCACATTGCTGAGTAAATATCAAAGTTATAGTTGTACTGGAACAGACTAGCGAGGAGTGTGATTACATCTGGAGCACAAGTCTTCAGCACTACAGCTAGGATGCTGTCAGGGCCCATATCCTTTGCTGTATCCAGTGCTCTCAGCTGTTTCTTGATATCACATGGAGTGAATCAAATTGGCTGCAAAACGACATCTTTGATGCTGGAGATCTCAGGAGGAAACCGAGAAAAGTCAACCCACTCAGCACTTCTGGCTGAAGGTGGTTGCAAACCTAAAGACACAGTAAGCTTGACCTGAGAAATAATTTTAGGGATCAAAAAACAGAAAGCATGAGCGGAAAGCAAAGATACCAATGTTTCCTTCGGCAGATGAAGGAAGCTAAAACCAACACCGGCAACCCCCAACTTCCAAGGAAAACACCAACCCCCCCTACTTACTGAGGCAGATATGACAATCCACCACTTTCCTTCCTGCTGAAGCAAAAAAGACTGTCCTGGTACCCATACCTTGCACCCCCTTCCCCCCCAACACCCCCACCACTGAAGAAAAACAAGATCTCTGGCAAACACCTGCACTAAGGCATATTCAGCAAACATGCCCATTTCTCCCTGCTAAGGCTAAGCACCGTTGCCTGTTTCCCCTCCCACAACCCATCGCTGCATCCCTCAACCCTTCCTCCCCTCCCTCCACCCTGCTCTCCCCATCTCCTACGTCCCTCCTCATGGTATCATGAAAGTTCCTGCCAACAGTATAAAGAGATATTTAGTTAGTTGGGTCAGCAATAGGTGGGATGAGCTGCATTGAGAGCACCACTACAAAACTGATAGGGTTGGTGATGGCGGGGTGGGGTAGCAGAGTCAGCATGAAATTGGAGGAGGACAAGATGAAATGGGGGAACAAGGGGAGAAAAGTGGCATCTTGAGCTGGGATGTGGATGAGAAGACTCGTTAGTTTGAACTTGGGGGGGCGCGCGGCGGAAGGAGAAGTGAAAAAAAGCCACCTTAAACTTGCAGGCCGGGGGTGCAGAGAAGAGTTATTTTTGGATCATCAGAATACCAAAAAAAAGCATGTAATATCTAATACAGTCTTGGCTGAACATAAGCACAAAATATATAATAAAGTACAATACTCACTAGCCTCAACAAAGGCCTTCAAAGCCTCCAGCTGCTCAGCACCTGACAGCTGCAAGGCTTTTTCCAGGATCTGGCGATACCTATTAAAGAAGATAAAAAGCAGTTAAGTTAAGGAATCAATCTCCTTACAAACATCACAGTCCTTATATAAAAAGGAAAGTGGTATTTTTAAAGATCATATCATGTCTTATTATTTGCAAACGTACAAAAAAACAACAGCTCTCATTAAAGTTATGCGGCGTTTAGGATATCTGTGTTAAGGAGAAAAACTAACATTACTAGCTTACATTCTAAACTACAGAAATGAGGGGATACCAGGCTCAAGTCCTAGATAGTGCTCAGTTAGCTGGTTAAATTCAGTCAGGCAACAGTACAAGTGCAACAATTGGCCAAAGGACCTCCTGGGCTGGCAAGAGTGGGGGGTGGGGGGGTGTGTGCGCGAAAAAGTCAAGGTTTCCACTCCCAATTGACTCCTGCTGGAAAGTGCAGATTTGAGGATGCTGGGCTCAGCTTTGATCCTCGCCACACCCAAATAGCTTATCAGCACGCACCAACTAGAGACATGTAGAGAATGGCCATTTGCACAAGTTGCTAGAGGGCATGAGCGACCATGGAACTGTATCTCAGGTCAGTCAAACGAGGAGAGGAGCAAACTGGAACAAGCACTTCAGCACAGGTGAACAGGATTGCTATAATCTGTGCATATTACACTACGGACCTGAGGTGAACCTGAGTATAATTGCTAAAAGAACAAATTCTGTACTGTAATAGGAAAATACAGTGATAGACATAAAATTACATCCTATAGTTTGCATTTCTGACCAATTTACTAACATAATACTGAACACTGGTTACTAAATTAACAGGACTGTGAAAACAAGGCTTTTAATACAATTTTGGAGGAGTATCTTTGCATTCAGTTTATGTTACATGAGCTTTTGCAGTAATAGTATAATAGTGTGGAGGACAAGTTTATGGAATGCATGCAAGATAATCTTCTAGATTAGTATGTTGAAGACCCATCTAGGGAACAGCTATTTTGGATCTATATTATAGAATGAGAAAGGATTAATTAATAACCTTGTCGTAAAGGGATGGGAGGAGCGGCTGCAATATGATCGAATTTTGTATAGAGTTTGGAAGTGATTTAGTTAAGTCTGAAACTAGGGTCTTAAATCCTAACAAACTATGTCAGTATGAGGGGCAGGTTGGCTATGGTAGATTGGGAAACTACATTGAAAGACGATAGACAAACAACGGTTAACATTTAAAAATTAAATACAGAATTTGCAACAACTATACATTCTTTTAAGGCACAAAAACCCCACAGAAAAAGTGATTCAACTGTGGCTAACAAGAGGGGTTAAAGACAGTATTATAGAGTCATACAGCACAGAAACAGGCCCTTCAGCCCTCCGCGTCCAATGCCGACCTTAATGTCTATCTATACAAAGCCATTAAAGTAGATAAGTCCCCAGGGCCTGATGGATCTACCCAGAATACTGAGGGAGGCAAGGAAGAAATTGCTGGGGCCTTGAAAGAAATCTTTGCATCCTCATTGGCTACAGGTGAGGTCCCAGAGGACTGGAGAATAGCCAATGTTGTTCCTTTGTTTAAGAAGGGTAGCAAGGATAATCCAGGAAATTATAGGCCGGTAAGCCTTACGTCAGTGGTAGGGAAATTATTAGAGAGGATTCTTCGGACAGGATTTACTCCCATTTAGAAACAAACAAACTTATTAGCGAGAGGCAGCATGGTTTTGTGAAGGGGAGGTCGTGTCTCACGATTTGATTGAGTTTTTTGAGGAAGTGACAAAGATGATTGATGAAGGAAGGGCAGTGATGTTATCTATATGGACTTCAGTAAAGCCTTTGACAAGGTCCCTCATGGCAGACTGGTACAAAAGGTGAAGTCACATGGATCAGAGGTGAGCTGGCAAGATGGATACAGAACTGGCTCAGTCATAGAAGACAGAGGGTAGCAGTGGAAGGTGCTTTTCTGAATGGAGGGATGTGACTAGTGGTGTTCCGCAGGATCAGTACTGGGACCTTTGCTGTTTGTAGTATATATAAATGATTTGGAGGAAAATGTAGCTGGTCTGATTAGTAAGTTTGTGGACGACACAAAGGTTGGTGGAGTTGCGGATAGTGATGAGGTTTGTCAGAGGATACAGCAGGATATAGATCGGTTGAGACTTGGGCGGAGAAATGGCAGATGGAGTTTAATCCAGACAAATGTGAGGTAATGCATTTTGGAAGGTCTAATGCAGGTGGGAAGTATACAGTCAATGGCAGAACCCTTAGGAGTATTGACAGGCAGAGAGATCTGGGCGTACAGGTCCACAGGTCCTGTGAAAGTGCCAACGCAGGTGGATAAGGTAGTCAAGAAGGCATACGGCATGCTTGCCTTCATCGGTCAGGGCACAGAGTATAAAAATTGGCAAGTCATGCTGCAGCTGGACAGTACTTTAGTTGGGCCACACTTAGAATATTGCGTGCATTCTGGTCACCACACTACCAGAAGGACGTGGAGGCTTTGGAGAGGGTACAGAGAGGTTTACCAGGATGTTGCCTGGTCTGGAGGGCATTAGCTATGAGGAGAGGTTGGATAAACTCGGATTGTTTTCACTGGAACGATGGAGGTGGAGGGGCGACATGATAGAGGTTTACAAAGTTATGAGCGGCCTAGACAGAGTGGATAGTCAGAAGCTTTTCCCAGGGTGGAAGAGTCAGTTACTAGGGGGCATAGGTTTAAGGTGCGAGGGGCAAAGTTTAGAGGGGATGTGCAAGGCAAGTTCTTTACATAGAGGGTGGTGAGTGCCTGGAACTTGCTGCCGGGGGAGGTGGTGGAAGCACGTACGATAGCAACGTTTAAGAGGCATCTTGACAAATACATGAATAGGATGGGAATAGAGGGATACGGTCCCCAGAAGTGCAGAAGGTTTTAGTTTAGACAGGCATCAAGATCGGCGCAGGCTTGGAGGGCTGAATGGCCTGTTCCTGTGCTGTACTGTTCTTTGTTCTTTGTATACTAATCCCACTTGCTGCATTAATTCCATATCCCTCTAAGCCTTGCTCATTCAAGTACCTGTCCAGATGCCTCTTAAATGTTGCTACTATTCCTGCCTGCACCACCTCCTCTGGCAGCTCATTCCAGATACCCCACTATTCTTTGTGTCAAAAATGTACCCCTTTGATCCCCTTAAACCTCCTCCCTCTGGCTATCTACCCTATCTATTAAATCAAAGAGATGTTGCCAAAAATGCTAGTAAGCCTAAGGATTGGAAGGATTTTAGAATTCAGCAAAGAAGGACCAAGAAATTGATAAGGAAAGAGAAGAGAAAAGAGAATATGAGAGTAGACAAGCAAGACATAAAAAAGATGGTGAAGGTTTTACAGGTATGCAAATAGCAAGAGCTTATTGAAAGTAAACTGGGCACATTAGAGGCAGAGACATGAAATTACAATCGGGAATAAGGAATGGCAGAGACATTAACTAAATACTCTGCACCTGTCTTCACGGGAGAAGACACAAAAAAAAATTCCAGAAATAATGGGGAACCAAGGGTCTAGCAAGAAAGAGGAAATCCAAGAAAAGAAGTGGTACATGAGAAATTAATGGGCCTAAGGGGCGACATATCCCCTGGAACTGATGACCTGCATCCCAAGGTTGTAAAAGTAACTGCAGAGATAGTGGTTTTGATCTTCCAGAATTTCTTAGATTCCAGAACAGTTTCCAAGAATTGGAATGTAGCAAATACAACCCCGTTATTTAAGAAAAGAGGAAGCGAAAAAACGGGGGCTATAGGCCAACTAGCCAATATCAGTAGTAGGCAAAATATTAGAATCTATTAGAGACATGGTAACAGGGCACTTAGAAAATCATAATACAATTAAGCAGAGTCAACATGGATTTATGAAAGGGAAATCATGCTGGACAAATTTATTAAAGATTTGTGAGGATGTAACTCGGAGGATGGATAAGGGTGAACAATGGTCGTAGTGGATTGGGATTTCAAAAAGCATTTGACAAAGTGCCACACAAAACGTTATTACACAAAATTAGGGCTCATGGGATTGGGGGCAATATATTAGCATGGACTGGTGATTGGTTAATGGACAGAAAGCAGAGAGTGGCAATAAATAGGACATTTGTAGGTTGACAGGCTGTAACTGGTGGTGTACTGCAATACTTGGGCCTCAGATACTTACAATCTATATTAATGACTAGATAAGGGGACTGAGTGTAATGTATCCAAGTTTGCTGATGATACAAAGTTAGATGGGAAAGCCAGCGGTGAGGGGGACGAAAAGGGATATAGACAGGTTGGGTGAGTGACAAGAACATGCAGATGGAATACATTGTGACAAAGTGTGAAGTTATCCACTTTGATAGAAAAAAATATTTTTTGAATAGAGACTGGGAAATATTTGCATTCAGAGGGACTTGGGAGTCCTTGTACATGAATCGCAGAAAATTAACACAAGCACAGCAAGCAATTAAGAAGGCAAATGGTAAGTCAGCTTTTGTTACAAAGGAATTGGAGTACAAGAGTGTTACTACAATTACACAAGGCATTGGTGAGGTTACAGCTGGAGTAGTGTGTAAAATTTTGATCTTCTTACCCAAGGAAGGACATATTTGCCCCAGAGGGAGTGCAACAAAGGTTCAGTAGACTGGTTCCTAGGATGAGGGGATTGTGCTATGAGGACATATTGAGTAGACGAGGTCTATATCCCCTGGAGTTTAGAAGAATGACAGGTGATCTAACTGAAGCATATGAAATTCTTAAGGGGCTGGATGAGAAAGATCAGGGTTGTCCAACCTTTTCGGGTGGAGGACTGCAGTTTTGCTCGGCCCAGGAGGGGCCGGTGAGCAAATTTCAAAAGATAAAGGCATTAAAAATGTATCTTACTAATAAAAACAACAACAAATGTGCATCTTTGTGAAGATGCTTTAAATGAGGAGACTAATTTATTGACTTATTTTCTGGTCACTACACTGAAAATTAATTTAGTGACATACCTGGCATTATTTTTGCTTGTATAAGTAGTCAGTCTCTGCCCGCACACTTGATGTGGCAATGCAGAGTATTCTGGATAGATGTCCATCTTTCAGGAGAGACCTTGATCTCCCTTGCTCCTCTCCTCATGCTCTCTTTGTGTGTCTCATTCTCTATCCCCCCACCTCCCCTCGAGGACTAGGGACACTGATTGAAAGTTTTGTGCAAAAGATGCAGGGCAAACATGAGGAAGCACTTTTTACGCAGCAAGTGGTAATGACCTGGAACTCACTGCCCACAAGGTGGAAGCGAAGACAATCAATCACTTTAACAGGAAGTTGGATGGCCACCTGAGAGTTGCAGGGGACAAGGATCGAGCCAGGGAGTGGAACTGACTGCATAGCTATGTGGAGAGCCGCATGCGCTTGATGGACGGAATGGCCTCCATCTGTACTGTAAGTAAATGAATCTTGGACTCTCTCTCCCCTTCCCTCTCTCTCTTCCCCTCCCCCCACCCTGTCTGTGTGTCTCCCTCTAGCACCCCCCCCTCATTCTCACTTTCTCCTGCTCCCCCCTCTCTCACTTTCTCCTGCTCCCTGCTCGCTCACTTTCTCCTTCTCACCCCCCTCCCTCACTTTCTCCTTCTCACCCCCCTCCCTCACTTTCTCCTTCTCACCCCCCTCCCTCACTTTCTCCTTCTCACCCCCTCCCTCACTTTCTCCTTCTCACCCCCCTCCCTCACTTTCTCCTTCTCACCCCCCTCCCTCACTTTCTCCTTCTCACCCCCCTCCCTCACTTTCTA